>NC_081353.1:63603994-63613082 GCF_029784015.1 Lycium ferocissimum
AGTGTGCTCGTTTATACCTTCAAGAGAGTTCATACTTTCATTAGCTAAGAAATTACAATATCGCAATCAAGAGTCGTCATTTACGTACATTTATCAAAATCCACCATTTTCCTCCAATTTCCTTTATTTCTACTTCTAGCTCATCCTTGCGCTTTCATGCGTTTAATGCTCGTTTCATGATACAAACATCATTTATAACGTATTTGTATTCACAACACTTCAACATTAATTCAAGTCAACCAGCACTCATTTGTGTCACTATTCACTCAACAATGACCCATTTCTATGTTCTACTATATTTCAAGTGTCTAAGCTTTCCAATACCTCAAACAACGTAGAATGATCATAAAACTTACCTTGGATGGTGGTTGAGCAATCCTTAAGTTGAAATACTTCGCTTAGCCAAAACCCTAGTTCCACCTTCTTTGGAATTTCTTCACTTAGATAATCCCTTGTTGTGTTCTTACACTTGATTTCGTGAATTTGGTGGTGTAAATCTTGATTTACCCTTGATTCTCTTTGATTCTTATGGAAGAAATATTTTGGAGAGTTCTAGAGTGTTCTTGTGTTGTATGAATGGAGAATGAATTAAAATGGTGCCTAAGTCCCCTTTTAACAACTCAAACGTTGATGTTTAATGAATTCCCCGGGTGAACAAAGGGTCGTAAACTTCGCTTACGGACCGTACTATGGTTTACGGCCGTCCTCCAGGTCGTATTTAAGCATTAAAAAAAAAAAAACAAGCTTGGCGAGGGACATGGCACTTTACGACTCGATTTACGGTCCGTGAACCGGTTTACGTCCGTCCTCCAGGTCGTTTTTAATCATTTCATACTTTAACGTAAAGTTGAGATTTTCAACAGTCGGAGGACGATTGCACTATACGGTCCGTAAATCACTTTACGGGTCGTATAGTGCCATATACGACCAATCAATGAAAACTCTCCGCAACTTTATGATTTCCAAAGTTCATATTTAGCCATCCCCGACCTATCAAAACACCACACACTCAACCCTTCATGGTCCTGCTCATCACTCAAGTACGGGAAAATTTTCGAGGCGTAACACTGATGATGATGACCCCTACTTGAGCTGTAGAATAAATCAAGAACAGGAACAAGATTTTGTGTGCCTGTTTACGCAGCGGATTAGAGAATATCGCAATGAACAAATTTCTCCTACGTCCAACTTGTTTCACTAGGAAACAAAGTTAATCTTCACCAACTAAATGCCCTAATTTGTTTTTTTTTTCCTGTGAAGAGAATGAGTTAGATGAGATAAGCCATATCTATGAGAAGAGAATGAATGATTTGCTTATTATATGCAGAGTAGAAGTGGTTAAAAGGAATAGTAACTCCCCTACCCTTTTCTGCACGTTCACTTCTGGATGAAGTTTAGGGGATGTAGTTACTCCTTTAAACCACTACCCTTTATATCTCCTAAACGGGTTGGTTCAGCCCACTTGGAGCGACCCACGAACCATAATCCAATATCCCACACTTCGCTCATAGTGGGATAGATCCACAACACACGAAATTCATACATGCAAATTGTTGGTGTGACCTGCGAGCATCAAGAGCTATAACATTTCAAAATCAATTAAGAATTTTCTACAACTCTTATGTAGAAACCCGATCACATAAGGAAAGGATTCACTACTAACATGGGGATCTTATTACTCGCTATACCGCACATATCATTCGCTACTCTAGTAGCTAATTATACGATTCCTTATCCTCTAAAGAGGCGAACTCGAGTTCATGTTTAACTTTATATCCACAACTACACTTGTTACCCTTATGGTAAGTGTAATGGTTGACCTGTTAATACAAGTTAAATTACTAATTATAATTGTCTTCTCTTTTTACTCGAATCTACCTATTTCTGCTTTCCAAGACATGTACTGCATTTCCGAATAACTCATGGCTATTAGGGACATGATAAAGTAGCAACACCGATTGAAACTTCAAGAAATAGTCAAATGTCAAAGGGTATTGCAATGAAAAGTTATTGTAACTTTTCAGGGTCTCACATAATGAAGAATCAGGGATCCATACTTCCATTAACCCATTGGTTGCTAAGCACGCGTGGTATGAAGCACGCGTTACAGTGTTCTCACCTTATATTGGCATGTGTGTCTCATTATTTTACTCATTCGACATCGTACCAATCTTCGTATAGACACCTCCTGATGTCTAACCCGAGCTTCTCTCTTCAATAATTCTCAAATTCAACTTCTTAGAGAAACTCACATCTGGCTTACAAAACAAGTCATAACATGGTGGTGGAAGTCATCTCTTCATGTTCCTCAACGTAAGAGGTGATTGCTCCTGTGAGAGATCCAATGCGCGACTTGTTCGACACACTTTATCAATAAGAACACATTATCAAATGCATACAAGATATGAATATATATTCAAGAGTCAAATATTGATGAGAATATTATAACAACCAAGTCATTTTACAATACATAAATATGATCATATCCTACGCAAAACCTAGAGCCATAACATATTTCTCAAATAGGTCTTTAGATATTGCCTTTGTAGAAGGATCATCTATCATTTCTCGCGTATGTATGTATCGTAAAGTTATTTTTCCACTTGCTACTGTGTCTCTCACAAAATTATACTTGATGTCAATGTGTTCAGTTTTGCTGTGATACTTAGGATCCTTTGTGTATGCAATAGCCTCTTGAATATCACAATATAAAATTATTGATCCTTGAGAATTCTTTACAACACCCAAATGCTCAAAGAATCTTTTTAACCAAACAGCTTCTTGTACTTGTAATGTTCCGTAAATTCAGTTAAGTGTGAATACGTTAAAATAATGATAATATGACATTTTAGCCATATAAAATCCTATCTTAGTTAGTTTGGGTGAAAATAGTTGTTTTAAGATCAAGACGAATAGTGAGGTGCATAAGATTCGACAGAATTGACTAAGTTTACAATAGGTCTGATTTCCAACCAGTATACATGAAAATTCATTGGGAATTTGAGAAAACTTGAACTTGAATTTTGTAGCCCTTTGAAGTACCTTTCCAACCATATATGGACCAGGTTAATCTGAGCTAGGAGTTATGCACATTTTACTAAAAATTGTCGACAGTCACGGCACCCTTGCATTGCAACAGGGGCGCGAGTTTTCCCTATTTCTGACCAACTTTTGACCTTTTACGCCACCTTTGCGATGCAAGGGTGGCGCAAGGGAGGTGTATCGCGATGGCCTTGTGATGCAAGGGTGGTGCGAGTGCCCGTTTTTCTGATTCCGAACCTTATAAGTTCATAACTTCATTATAATTTTTCCCCTCTTCATTTTGGATGAAATTTTGGTGGAAAAGAACCCTAAGGACCTCTCTAAAACCCTAAAGTAAGTTCTTGATTCATCCATATAATTTCTACATCAAATCCAACCTTGTTAACACTAGTTCATCTTTAAAACCCCTAGATTCTTGAAACTCAAAGGAGGAAGAAGACGAGACGTTTGAAATTTCGTCAAAACAGTATGACCTTTGATTTTTATGATGTTATTGAAGGGGTTTAGGCTAGTGTAGAGTATCTCATGGGATTAGAAATCATGAATGATTCATAAAGCGTTATAGAACACATTTTGAGGCTTGAAAAGCTCTAGTTTACAAATTAGGGAGAAAAGCTGGTAGAATTAAATAAAGTTCTACACTTTGTGATTAAAATTGATTGTAGAACTGTTGATGAATGAAGAGGTCTACAATTGCTAGAGTTTTAGCGGGAATTGAGGTATGTCTCTTTTCGGATATACTTTTAATCTTTAAAAATGATTTCTTTAGTAAGGTTTGTGTGCACTGATGTGTATTATATATATATATATATATATATTTGTGATTAAAATTGAAATTGAAATTGAAAGCCTCATCAAGGAATGATTGAAATTGAATTATAAAGCTTCGAACTTTGAACATTATTTACCCCTATAAGGGATGCTTTAAACATGCTTTCAAATGCTTAGTTATTTGATGTGTTTTTCCCTATGAACAGTTCCATTGAATTGAAATTGATTAATGATTTGAACTTGGTTTCTAAATCGATTAATGACATTGGTATACCCCTATTAACGAGATCATGAACATAATCCATAATGAGTGATTCGGCTTCTATGCTATGACTTGTGATTCGGCTAATAGGCCATGATTTCTGCAGATGCACTAGCCACGAACTTAGCTTCCATAGTCGAAAGGGCCGTGCAAGTTTATTTCTAAATTCTCCATGAAATAGCACCACCATTAAGTAAGAAAGCATATCCGGATGTCAATTTCTGTATCGTTTCGGTCATCAGCCCAATCAGCATTTGCATACCCTCTCAATTAAATTATTTCCACTATAACATAGTGAATAATCAACAGTTCATTTCAGGTATCGAAAGATCCTCTTCACATCTTTGCAATAATCTCTTATAGGATTGAACTGATACCTACTAACTAGACCTATGGCACAACAAATGTCCAGACGAGTACATATCATATCTTAAATCAAGCTCCCGACAACACTTGAATATGGAACTCAAGACATGTCTTCTATAGAAGTATCAATGGGTTTGCAACTATTCATTCGAAAGCACTTCAAAATTTCAAGGCTTAAAATCTCACCTCTCCCTGTAGGAGTATCCATGGGTTTGCAACTATCCATTTGAAAACATTCCAATATTTTCATTATATAAGTTTCTTGAGATAAACTCAAAAACTTTTGGAAACGGTTTCTTTGAATCTTAACTCCAAGTATATAGACTGCTTCACCCATATCCTTCATGTCAAATGACCTTGAAAGCCATGAGTTGAAAGTTTCAGATACTCTAAATTATTTTCGGCCAATAAAATTTTGTCTACGTAAACGAAAAGAATTACAAACATTCCATTGGAATTCCTCACATAGATGCAATGGTCTTCATCGATCATGGCAAAATCATATGAAATCACCTGCTTCAGACCATAAATAGATCTTTTGAAGTTACAGGTTTTCTTTTCTTGGCTTTTAACGATGAAACCTACAGGTTGTTCCATGTACATCTCCTCATTTAGTTCTTTACTGAGAAAAGCTGTCTTCATGCCTATTTGGTGTAATTCTAGATCCAACGTGCAACAATAGCCAAAAGTAAGCGAATTGAGGTAAACTTCACAACCGGTGAAAAGGTTTCTTTATAATCTATTCCACTTTCATGAGTAAAACCTTTTGCCATCAATCATGCCTTGTATCTTTCTATTGACCCATCCACTTTACATTTAACTCAGAGAACCCATTTGTTCCTAATAGTTCTATGCCCAGGAGAAAGGTCAACCAGATCCCAGACTTTGTTGGTTCTCATGGACTCTAATTCTTCTTTCGTTTCTTTCATCTAGTCATATTTTTCAAGGCTTGCTAAAGCTTCAGCTACAGAATTACGCTCTTCAAATTCTGTGAGAGATATCAAGAAAACGTAATCCTCAATCTCGTATGATCGCTTAGGTATACCTTTTCTATTACTCTTATGCAATTGAAGTTCAGATTCCTCAATAGGATTTTTGAATTCAACACTTCCACTTAGATCAGGTGTCACACTTCAAACCCGACCCTAGCGCAATAGGCATTCGATGCTAAGGAATCACACCGCAAGCACTTTATAAAGTATTTATACAATGAACTGTCCCAATTTCATATTTAACAACACATTTAAAGCTTCACTAAAATTAAGACAATTATAAGTGGAAAGTCGAAATGATGTAAATAATAAGGCTGAACATCTGCTAAGCATGGGAAAACGCCCAACAAGTTAAATTGTGACTTTAACAACTACCCACAATACTGACATCTGTCTATGAAGCTTCTAAGAGGAATAAATAAATGGTCTAACTTCGGGACACAACCTAGAAACTAAAAGCAATAAAATCTAAAGATGTCACGGCCCAAACCGAAGGGCTATGACGGGCACCCAAGCCTTATTTGTCGAGCACCGCTAATGATACTTTTATATCATAATTATAAACAAGGGTGGACCACTAGGGTCATCAGATGGCAACCTTTTTTTATCATAAGAGAATACACTTAAAAGGAACGAGCCCAAAGGACATACATTTATAACCATGCTGGGCAAAACTGTACAAGCCGACAAGGCCACCATAGACAACTATACAACAAAATATAGGCCGAGGGGACCATACAACGTCTAACTGTATCACTACTATCTACCAGCCTCTAATAGAGTACATGACATAACAAGGTTGGGACAGGGCACCGCCATACCCGTATGTACAACAAAAATATATAACGTACCAAAACACGACGGAAACTCCAAGACAAGTGGAGTGCTCCAATATCAGCTGGACGGCAACCTACTGAGGCGGATCGTCAACCTGTCTACCTGAACCTGTGGGCATAAAACGCAGCTTCCCCCAAGCGAAAGGGGCGTCAGTATGAACAAAGTACTAAGTATGTAAGGCATGAAAGTAACATAAAGAAGACATGAAAGTACATAGGATTAAAGGAATGCAACCTGTATATCTGAATTGCCTCTGAGGGCTAATGATATGCATAAGTACTATATATGTGTGTATATAATGCCTGCTCATACATACATACATATATATATATATGTAGTGCATGAACATAATAAGAGTACGTCCTGAATCTGTCGGAGTGACGTAAGGTCCTTACACCTCCGAACTTCGTTATGAGATAGTATTTCCATAAACAAGTGACTCTATGAAGCATATGAAAGCTGGAGAGGAACTTGCTAAGAACAATATTACTATAACATGAATCAACATAGAACAACCCTAGTTGCTAAGAATAAAGTCATTACGGAGTAGTATTAGGTTTATGTTTCGTCCTTATGGATCATGCAAAAAAAAGGAAAGTTAGCCTTAACATACCTCAAGTTGTCAACACAATCCCATAACGAATCTGTCGGACTAGTACTCCAATCTCTTTAGTCATTGCAGCATACCTAACAGCCAACAACACAACAACAACCTCATATAAGTCTCTCTAATTTCACATCACTACTCATCCCAAGATTTACATCAAAACAACCCAATATACGCTTTGTATACGACACTTATGTACTTTCTTCTTCCAATTGTACCAAGTATAACATCCTCAATACAATCTCAACACCAACTACTATCCTTACACCAGGATTTTAGCTCAAAAACACATTAACGACATGTCTCATGTTAGATTACATCTCAACATAAACTCAAGTTCATATTTTAACCTTCCCTCTAACTTCTTTACCTCCAAACCTAGTATAACCATCACATAAACTCATAAACATGGAATTAAGATGGAATCTTACCTCAAGAACTCAAGAACACTTCAATTCCAAGATCACTTCACCTTGAAGTATCCTCCAAAGCTACTACCAAGAGGAGAAACAAGCTTCCACAACACTTTAGCACCTTTAGGCACTTGATCTTCCCTTTTTTTCCCTTGATTTCACTTAGGAATTGATTAGATATGTTAGAGAGTGTTTTTCTAGAAGGTTAGAGGTCAGGGGAAATGAAGAAAATGAGATAAAATGAGGAGTATACGAAATATATATATATAAAAAAGCTAGGACCGACATAAAATACGGCCAAAATATACGTTTGGCTATATATATATATATATATATATACACGGTCCAAAATATATATATATATATATATATATATATATATATATATATATATATATATATATATATATATATACGGTCCGTATTTATGGACCGTATTTCTCAAATAAAATTTTGCCCTCTCTTGTCTATTGAAATATTGACTGTATTCCAAAGTACGATCCGTATTTGCACTTCCCAAAATACAACTTAGACGAAACGCATTTTCTTTGATTCGTTTATCCCCTAATCCTTCCAACACATATCAAACATGAACTTAAACCTTCGTATACTCAAGATGAACACGTCTAACCTTATAAAACCTCGAAGATAATTCTGCTCTCCAAATCTATAACCACCAACTCATGAAGATGCTTAACGTACAAAAGCACGGGGTGTAATATCCTCCCCCTCTTAGAAATATTCGTCCTCGAATGTTAAACCTTTAAAAGTCTACAAAATTTTTAGCAGAGTCTCCTCTATAATCACACCACTACCAGCCTGCCAAACAACCCAATATCATAGTACAATGCTACATAGGGCTACAACAATCAATAACAACAATGGTCTTGCACGACCAACAAGAGTAACTGACAAATAATACATACCTGAAGATGATGGTGCCATGGTTTGCATCTGCTCTGGGGTTGGAAAAAAATGAGTATATTTAGACTTCATATCTTCCTCGGCTTCCCAAGTCATCTCTTCTACATTCTTATTCCTCTAGAGTACTTTTACGGAAGCTACATCTTTGGTTCACAACCTACAAACCTGGCGATCTAGAATAGCAACAGTGCCTTCCGTATATGATAACTGCTCTGTAATCTAGACATCATCCGCGAGTAAAACTTTGGAAGGTCTTTGATGCACTTATGAAGCATGGATACATGGAAGACCAGATGTATCGACTCCGAGTCTAAAGGTAGGTCTAGCTCGTAGGCTACTCGGCCTAATCTATGTATAATCCTGTACTACCCGATGTACCAAGGGCTAAGCGTGCCTTTCTTACCGAAGCTTATGACACCCTTCATAGGCGACACCTTCAGGATACCCAGCCATCTACCTAGAAGTCCAAGTCTCATCATCTATTATCTGCATAAAACTTCTAGCAATGCTAATAACCTCTCCTGAATGAGCTTAACCTTCTCCACCGCCTGTTGGACCAATTCAAGCCCTATCAGCATTGATTCTCTAACCTCGAAGCATCCAATAGGAGATTTGCTCTTCCACCCATATAGGGCCTCACACGGGGCCACCTGGATACTGGAATGGTAGCTATTATTATACACGAACTCAATAAGTGAAAAATGATCATCCCAGCTACCTCCGAAGTCTATCACACATGCTCGTTGTCACGACCCAACCCCGTAGGCCGTGACTAGCGCCCGACCTGGGCACCCAGACATATCTATCAAACACTACCTCAAAACATAATGAATGCGATCAAATATATAACGGAAGCCGATAAGGCTATATTTCA
>NC_081353.1:63613182-63634104 GCF_029784015.1 Lycium ferocissimum
CGATACCTCTTGTGTGGTTACGTTAACTAGTATGTGTGCCCTGATAGTCGACGTTGCAATATGTTAAATATACTGATTGAACAGGGTATTGAAGTTCAAGTAGCAAGTGCTACAAGGCAAGTTGATAATGTATCCCTGAAGGTTAAAATTGGAGGATCATGGTGCAATGGTATTAGGGAGAAGAAGATCCTATGTATGTAAGAATAAGAGGATTACGATGTCATGAGAAACAGAGAAGTGTAATCAAGGGAAGTATGTTGCTAGTAAGGGTCAAGTAAAACTTCCGAAAAAAGGTTTAGGATGACGGTAAAGGTAAAGAGCCATTCAAATGAATCTCCAGCGTAAGTACGCGGAAAGGATAGAGTATGGTGATATAGAATAAAACACGAATGTAGAGTCTTCAGGAACAAAATTGACAAATGGGGATAAGCAGGTTTTGTGAAGATGTTAAGGATTTCTGACACTTGAGAAACGTCCATAGGAATAAATATGAAGCCATACTGACGCGATGCCTAGAAAATAGAAAAGTCGCCCCCCCCCCCCCTCAAAAGCGGCTTTCGAAATAAAAGGGAATTGTGTTTTTAATAGAATATCCTACGAACTTCAGGGCCAACACTATAGAAGGGCAATGGGAGAAGAGTATTTATGAGCAAAGGAAGCTAAGAGAGGCCCTGCGGATGAAAAGTAAGAAAAGTATACTCGCACTAATGGATTGGCTGAAGAAAGTCGGGTAATCATTAAGGACAAGGGGAAGGATAATAAGTTAATGAAGCTGGCAGGAGACAATGTATCAGTGACATGGGATAAGAACCTTGGTAAAGAGTATATAGAGATTCGAGTACAAAGGAAATAGAATGATGTACGGGGGAGATGCATAAATATGAATTAGTCGTAGTGTCAGAAAGCGAGATGAAGACTTGATGAAATAAGAAAGGAAAGGATGTGCTTTGTGAGGATTTCATGATAAGAACAAGGACCGACAGAACACTAGAAAGACTATGACGCATAGCTGTAACTTAAACAAGCAGTCAAGGGAACCATAGGACAATATGAGCTAAGTTAACAAAAGGATGAGTTGTCGGGATGAATGAAATGGTATAGATATCAGTTAGAGATTTGGGACTAAGAGTTAGAAGGACCCTAAGGATATTAGTAAAAGGATGACCGTGAAGGAAGGTTAAGACTCAAAGGGTATCTTATAGCCGGACACCCTTTAAGGAGTTTACCAAATTCCGATGTTATTATGGATTCATTAACCTGGAGAACTACTGGTTGGAAACGAAAGAGTCGGCTAATAAAGGAAGCATGGGGATGATATCCGATAGGTAAACATTTGGTATAAGGAGAGAGAAAAGAAAATCGATTAAACAATACGATGAAAGGAACCCAACCTTGTATGGGACAAAGAAGTTGAAGGGCCAATTAAGTCAGCTAAATGATTACCAAAGATGGTTAATATTCGAATGGTATTGGTATATAAGGACATCCTTAAAAATGGGGGAAGAACAGATTTAGTTCTGGGATGAATTACAATATTTTCAAAATTCAAAAGAGAGAAATGTACTAGCTTGAAGAAGTCAAAGTTCGAGACGTATCGATATATCAAGAATGTATTAGGAAAAAGTGGGAACAAATCGAATACAAATGCATTATGAGATAAGTACGGGAAAAGGAAGTATGACAATATGATAAGGGGATTAGCGAGCCGAAAAGAATGAGCCCCGTTGATGTGATAGGTGATGTTTATAGACCAGGGCTCGAACCGCTTATACTGGGGAAAGTTTGGTCATATATAAATACTCAATAAAGTACTCCAAAGAGGTAACAAAAGGAATGAGAATGGTCTGCAAGTTGACCAGGAAACAAGTACACAGGATAATGTGAGTGGCGAAAAAGGAAATTTTAGTACTAGAAGAGATGGAAGTCCTAGAAGAGGAATAATTATAGGAGTTTCAATAACCTTCAAAGAACAGGAAGGTACTGAACTTATAGCTAGCAAGATAGCAGTACTGCTAGGGATTAGGAAGTACTTCGCAAGTCGCCGGTTATGTCGAATGTGAGAGCATATGTTATAAAACAATATAAAATCGTCGTAATGAAAAGACCAACAAAGTGGTGTAAGGACAACAGTAAGGAGTCAAAGAAGAATAAAGGCTAACTTTAATCTCAAATGATTACCGGTGTAAGGGAATCGAGGACAAGCATACTCGTGGGGAAAGGAAATCATGACGAAGTGAGATTTTACCTTAGTTCTATGCTTATGGGTTTATATTGTAAGATTTGAGGAGAGACAATTGGAGAAAGAGTTCCAATATGAAATCGAAGATATTTTGAGTTGTAAGTTAGCTTGAGCTATGGTTATTAGTATATTATGAGCGTAACCTTGCCAAAAGGGATAATAATGATGATGATGAAGGAGTACTATATGTATATACATATGTAAGGGGTTGTACTGAGGTTGTGATGAATTGGTTATCTGGATGGGTAATCTGAGGAAAATAACCCCTAAGAGTAGGGAGTTGTTGGCAATAAAATGCCATTGTAAATCATTTGGGCATTATTATATATGGAACTATGATGATATTATGAGAATCAAGAAGTCCGATCGATGAGTTACAAGGAGATGAAATGGTACGTATACAAGATCAACGAGTACAAAAAGGGATAGTCTAAGATAGCACCAGAAAAGCAAGCAAGGAAAGACGTCATATCTGAGCAAGAGAGTTTGTCCACTAGTAGAGAGACAAGGAGCAAATAAAAAGGGTACTGACCAATCAACGAGAGCCGTAGCCACTGAGAGTCAAGACCACCTTAATGGGAACAGAAAAGTAACCGAATATTAGTCGACTACTGATTACATACATAAGCACAGGAAACTATAAAGCTGATGGACAGATTCAACAAAAAGCTAAGGAAATATGAGAGGAGACTGATGAGCTCATATTATAAGGGTATGAAGATCAGGGTTAAGAAAGGGAAATCAATGGAAACATGGTAAGCTCGCAAGCTAGAAAATTCGAGGACGAATGTTATAAGGGGGGAAGGATGTTACACCCCGTACTTTTTGTAAAGCGCCCATTAAGTTTAAACATAAGCATATGGAATTATAGCTAAGTAAAATAACTTTGAGTGACAAGGAGCCAACTTGGGAAAGGAATAAATTCTAGCATATGACAAGTTTGGAAGTAAAGGAAAAGCCTAAATTGAAGTTTATGAAATCTAGTTTCTAACGCAACAAATCGCTCGTCGATACGGCATCGAGGTAAGGAGATATGGAAGTTACAATTCGAGTTAGCAGGCTAGAAAATTGCTCTGCACGAACGCGCCAGGAGGTGGCGCGAATGCGCAGGAGGGTAACAAATGGCCCAGCGCGAACGCGCCACTACCCAGCGCGAACGTGTTGAGTACTTTTTAGGTCGGTACCCGACCCTAGAATGTTATAAAATGGGGTTTACCCCCTTATTCTTCATTCAAACATCTCCCAAACTTCTGGAAACCTCTCCCAACTTCTACATATCAACTTTTAGCCCAAATCAAGTATAATTCCTAGATTTAGGTTCGGACAGCGTATAGTTACGGTTATAAAATCGTATTGCGGGGAGTCTTGGCTTGAACTCAAGGTGGAAAGTGAAGATATTGCGGTTCTAGCGGAAGTAAGGTATGAATCTTCCTTTATTGATATTGATTTAGGTTTATTTACAGAAATAAAGTTATTAAATAATCGTATAACGAGTTGGTTAGTTGAGAAATTTGGAAAACATCGTGTGGGATGTTTTATGGAGCATATTGGTGTTAATAATGTCGTTGTTGATATTGGTATTATTGTTGTTGTTGTTGATTGTTGGATTGTGATTTCGGGCTAGGCATATAAATAGGGGAGATGCTGCCTGAATTTCGACAGATTCTAAACAGAATTAAAGTGAAGGATTAAGATGAGCGTATGACATTGAGCCTAACAAAAGTATGAATGGTTTATATATAGAAATATTTATGAGCTTGGAGGGATAAACGTTGAGTGGCCAAGGAAACCGAAAGGTATGTTAAGGCTAGTCCCTTTCTTTCTAAAGGCATGATTCCTACGTTATGATTCCATACATGTCTTCCATGACATCTTTATTCCCGAGAAGCTAGAAGTTCCTTGCTCTCAAGGTTTTTATGATATTCATGACAAGATGTTTTCTATGATGAGCATGATGACAACGATGTCTCCTTTCTTGTGAACTCCTACATATTTTCCATGATGCCCTTATGCCCACAAGCTAGAGATTCATGATTTTTAAAGTTTCTTATAACGCTAACGATGATTATGTTTTCATGATGATAATGATGATGATGATGATCCTATTTCTAGAATTTTTGAAGTTTATGATTTTAATGCTATTATGAGATTATTGAGCTTATTTCATGATTTCCTTGATTTTATTCGTTGTTGTGATCTCACCTTATGTTATTTGTTTCTTCAAGGTGAGATTTAGCAATGATGATTTCTCCATAAGATAATCGGAGGTTACCAAGCTTACGTCACTCCGATAAAGTGGCAACCTTTATTTGGGCTCTCATGCATGCTACTTATACCATATATGTATGTTGTTGTGTGTGTGTACATACATATATATATATATATATATATGGATGTATGTATATATGTATCTATGTATGTATGTATGTATGTATGTATGTATATATGTATGTATGTATGTATGTATGTATATAGGGGATATAGGGAAAGGTGAGGCATTATATACGCATAGCCACCTGATCAGTTAGTATATTATGATATCGTCCCGGACGCGGGATGCCCGGATGCGGGATATATGGGTATGGACTGGGAACGCACGTTCTGCAGCAATATAATATATATTTATATATATATATATATATATATAGATAGATAGATAGATCAAGCTGCATGTTCTGCAGAATATAATGTATATATGGATCGGGCTGCACTTTCTGCAGCACTATTATGTTATATAAGTATAAGAAATGTTTTTATGAAAAGGTTAAGCATGCATGATATTCGCCTTAAGAGGCAACCAGACATATAAGTTATCCTTATCTCATGTTACATTTTGTATTTCATATTATGTTGTTATTTATGCCTTACATACTCAGTATACTGTTCATACTGATGTCCCTTCTTGTGGACGCTGCATTCATGCCCACAGGTTCATGTAGGCAGCCAGACGATCTAGCCGAGTAGGACCTCCACTCAGCTGAAGTCAGTGCGCTCTATTTGGTTCGGAGCTGCAGCCTTTTTTGGTATGCTATCTTGACATGTAGATATATGGGTACGACAGGGCCTTGTCATGTCCTCTGTACAGTTCATATTCCATAGAGGTTTGTAGACAGTTGTGTATAATAGGAGTATCGTGTAGCTATGTCAGCCCTTTTTTTGTTGTACAACATATGTAGTGGCCTAGTCAGCCTACACTGTTATCCTTGGTACATATGATTGTTTATGTATATGTATGGACGGGTTATGAGTTTTCGAAGCACAGTTTATTGTGTTAATTTTACAGAAGGCGGTATAGTTCAGTTATAAGTTATATATGGGCCACCAAGTTAATCAGTGAGATGCAAGTATGAGTATAGGGGTGCTTGGTCAGTAGTGGTCGGGCACTCATAACGGCTTATCGGTTTGGGTCGTGACATTATTAAAATAAGACTGTGTGGAGGGAAGGAAGGCTAGATTAACAATGAGCCATTGGTCTGATAAAAATGTCATTACCCTATTACTCCAACTTGCTAAAACATGACTAAGGAAAAGAAGGTAAGACTATTTAGACTAGATTGAATCATGTGCAGGTTCAGTGGGATTCTGACTAGAGAATGGGCTAACAAGGGAGGGGGTTTAAGTAAATCATTTGCTAGCTAGCTAGCCTTTTAAAATTTGGATTAGAAGCCTAAAGTGTATGTCAGGGGACCTGTTCATGAATTGTCACTTTGTTCCTTGCACTTGTATGATATTTTCAAAATGTGCTTCACTTGCCAGTTTATGCATGCCTTCCCTCTTCCTCTTATTTTCCACTTTTGTGAATCTTGTTATGTCTAAAAGCTTAGAAATCTGGTCCTATAGAAAATGGAGGAGTTTGGCTACCAGTACAATTCGGGAAGGATCTCCAATGCACTTGCGAAGCATCAACACATGGAAAACCGGATGGACTGACTCCAAATCCGAAGGTAGATCTAATTCATAAGCCACTTGGCCTACATTGCGTACAATCTCATAAGGTCCAATGTACCGAGGACTAAGCTTGCCTTTTTTACCAAATATCATGACGCCCTTCATTGGCGACAACTTCAAGAATATCGAATCTTTCACTTGGAACTCTTAATCTCACCGACGGTTATCTGCATAGGATTTCTGACGACTCTGAGCTGTTAATAACCGATCTTGTATAAGCTTGACCTTTTCTATGGCTTGCTGGATCAAGTCTGGCCCTATTAGTTTGGTTTTTCCCACTTCTAACCACCCAATTGGCGATCTACACTTGGGCCCATATAAAGCCTCATACGGAGCCATTTGAATACTGGAATGATAACTGTTGTTATAAGAAAACTCAATAAGTGGCAAGTGATCCTCCCAACTACCTATAAAATCTAACACACATTCCTGTAGCATATCCTCGAGAGACTTGATGGTACGCTCAGCTTGTTCATCAGTCTGTGGATGAAATGCGGTACTAAGACTCACCTGAGCCCCCAAACCTTCTTGGAAGGGCTTCCAGAAATTGGCTGTGAAGCGTGTTCCTCTATCGGAAATAATAGCTACTGGAACACCATGGAGTCGTGCTATTCCTTTTACATAAATCCTCGCATAATCTTCAGCTGCGTATGTAGTTTTGATTGGTAGGAAATGAGCTGACTTCGTAAGTCTATCCACAATTACCCATATAGAATCATATTTATGCTTAGAACGAGGTAAGCCTGCGATGAAGTCCATATTAATCACTTCCCATTTCCAAGTAGGAATTTTCATAGCATGCAACAATCCGTCAGGCTTTTGATGTTCAATCTTCACCTGCTAGCAGTTAGGACATTGAGCCACGAATTCCGCTATGTCTTTCTTCATTCCATCCCACCAATATATGGACTTCAGATCATGGTACATTTTCGTTGCTCCGGGGTGAATAGAATAACGGGAACTATAGGCTTCTTTCAAAATCTGCTGACATAATCCTGCAACAACGGGAACACACAACCGGCTTCAACATCGGAGAACTCCATCTCCAGAAATCTCAAAGGATGACTTTTGCTTTTGAAGAAGTATATTTCTGTAATGAACTAGCATGGGATCCTCATACTGGCGCTCTTTTACCTTAACTACTAGTGACGAGACGGCTGAATTTTGAATGGTAGCTCCCATATCGCCCGAGTCCATTACCTGAAATCCTAGGCTAGCTAACTGCAGGAGCTCACAAGCTAACTCTCTTTTCTCTGGCTGGACATCACATAAGCTACTTATAGATCTACAGCTAAGAGCATCAGCCACAACGTTCGCCTTCGCGGGATGATATAGAATGTTAACATCATAATCTTTCAACAACTCCAACCATCGCCTCTGCCGTAAATTCAACTCTTTTTGCTTGAAAATATACTGAAAGCTTTTGTGATCCGGATAAATATCAACATGGACACCATACAAATAATGTCTCCACATCTTTAATGCATGAATTACCGCAGCTAACTCAAGATCATGGGTTGGATAATTTTTCTCATGTTTCCGCAATTGCCTTGCCATGCTGCATCAACATACATCGTAACCCAACGCCTGAAGCATCACAATAGACTACATAGCCTTCCGACCCTTCTGGAAGTGTCAGAACCGGAGCCGAAGTTAATCTATTCTTTAACTCTTGAAAGCCACGTTCACAAGCATCCGTCCATTGAAACTTAGCTGATTTCTGAGTTAGCTTTGTCAATGGTGTAGAAATAGAAGAAAAGCCTTTTACAAACCTTCTGTCATAACATGCCAAGCCCAGAAAACTACGAACCTCCGTAGGTCTTGTAGGCCTTGGCCAAGTCTTCACGGCCTCAATTTTCTGGGTATCCACCTAAATACCATCGGCTGAGATAATATGCCCCCAAAAAGGTCACCAAATTCAACCAAAACTCACATTTTGAAAAATTTGCAAATAGCTCTCGAGACTAAAGAACTTTAAGAACAGTACCTAAATGATCTGCATATTTTGCCTCGGACAGAGAAAATACCAGAATATCATCAATGAACACAATCGCAAATGAATCTAAGAAATGTCTAAACACATTGTTCATCAAATCCATAAATACTGCCGGTGCATTAGTTAGCCTAAATGACATTACCCGGAACTCAAAATGACTGTATCTTGTTCTGAAGGCCATCTTAGGAATATCTTCCTCCCTAACTCTCACCTGATGATACCTGGATCTCAAGTCTATTTTTGAAAACCATTTGGCACCTTGTAATTAATCAAATAAATCACTAATCCTTGGAAGCTGATATTTATTCTTGATCGTCACCTTATTCAATTGCCTGTAATCGACACACATTCGCAAAGAGCCATCTTTCTTTCTTACAAACAACACGGGTGCTCCCTACGGGGATGAACTAGGCCTAATGAATCCTTTTTAAAGCAAGTCCTTCAATTGTTCATTCAACTCTACGAGAGCCATTCTATAAGGAGGAATAGATATAGGCTTGGTATCCAGTAACACATCAATAGCAAAATCGATCTCCCGCTTTGGGGGAAGGACTGAAAGCTTATCCGGGAATACATTCGGGAATACATCCGAAAACTCATTCACTACTGGGACATACTGAAGAGTCGGCAATTCGGCTTCTATATCTTGAACACAGACTTAATGATAAATACAACCCTTAGCAATCATCTTCCTTGCCTTGAGATAGGAAATAAACCTACCCTTCGGAGACGCTGTATTTCCCTTCCATTCTAAAACTGGTTCTCCCAGAAACTGGAAGCGAACCATTTTGTTCTACAATCAACATTGGCATAACAAGAAGCCAACCAATCCATTCCCATAATAACATCAAAGTCCACCATTTTCAATTCAAGTAAATCAGCCATAGTATGATGATAACAAATCAAAACCACACAATTTCTATACACTCGACTAGCTATTATCGAATCACCAAAGGGTGTCGATAACTCAAAAAGTTTGATTGACTCTGGTTTCACCCCAAATCGACTAGCGATATAGGGCATAACATATGACAATATGGAGCCCGGATCGATTAATGCATATACATCAAGAGAAAAAATACCAATAATATACCTGTGAAAACATCAGGGGAGGACTCAAGATCCTGCCATCCAGCCAATGCGTAAATACGGTGCTGAGGGCCACTCGAACTGAGAGCTCCTCCTCTACCTCTACCACGACTAACTAGCGTCTGTAAGCCCCGACCCGGAGGGCGTATAGATGATGAAGACCCAACAGCTGACCCTGTGGCCTGAACCGTACCTCTACTACCTCTCGAGGGGCAATCACGCACCATATGGCCTGGCTGACCGCAGGCATAACAAGCATCTGAGCCAAATTGACACTGGCCCCAATTTAACTTCCCACACTGAGAACATCATGGTAGGGGTGGTCTTGCCTGGCCCGAGTTGCCTCTGTAATGGGAACCTGAAGCTCTAAAACTCTGACTCGGCCCAGAGTGAATAGATCTATCAAATCTCTAGCCTGTAAACCATGGAGGCGCACTAGTCATGGAATGGCTTGAATGCCTAGAAAACTACTATCTTTGCCCTCCTCTAAACTCACTAGTCGGACCCAAAGATCTAGCCCTCTTGATATAGCCCCTGTCGTGCTCACGCTCACTTCTTTGTTGTTGTTGGCTTTCCTCCAAATTCTGGGCATGAGCTTGACTGCGAGAAATGGCCATATCAACTTGAAGTGATGCAGTCAAGCATTTATCCATCAAACGTGGCCCTAAGCCACTCACAAACCGGTGCAGTCGATCACCCATATCCGCTACCATGGCCGAAGCATACCTAGCCAAAGAATTGAAGCGGAGGCTATACTCTAGGGCACTCATGCTTCTTTGCCTAAGATTCAAGAACTTATCAGCTCTAGCCCACCGAACCTCTGGCAGCAAGTAGTCTCAGAGAAAAACATCAAAAAACTCTTTCCATATCGGAGGAGGTGCATTGACTTTCCTATAAGACACCCAAACCATATAACAATGAACCGTGACATTCGAGAGTCTATAGGAAACCAATTCTACCGATTCGACGTCTGAATCATGCATTAGCCGAAGTGTCCTCAACATTCCAATAATAAAACTTTGGGGGTCCTCATTTGGTTTTGACCTGAAGAATTTCGGAGGGTTCAAGCTAATAAAATCACGGGCTCTAGCACTCACGTCCCTATCACCATGGCCCATACCCTGTCGCTGAACCTGAGCGATGACTAACTGAGTCAGCAAATGAATAGCCTCTTTTACATCTTGGCCCGAAGCATCTGGTGGGGTAACTCAAGTGCTGGAGCTGGGGCTGAGGCTCTCTCATGCTCCTCTGAAATAGGCAATGAATGGGAGGACCAAGATGGAACCTCATTCTGGGACTCACTGTCACGACCCAGCCCCGTGGGCCGTGACTGGTGTCCTATTTGGACACCCATACGTACCTACCTAACAGATCCAATATACCAAATAGCTAATGCGTTTAACATATTTACATCCATACAGATACAAGGTGCATCGCATGAACATACATATACACATATACATACTGAAACCTGTACAGAAGCCGCTAGGGCCATTATATCAGACAAAATCACATATAGCACATACCTACTCGGACAGTGATAACCCACACCCCACAGACATGTCGCGGACCCCCAACATGCGCCGAGAATCGAGAAGACGGGACGGGCCCCGCCGTACCCAAATAGTCATAAATACGAACATATGTACAACGAAAGATATATACCAAAATATCGCCCTCCGATCAAAGGGAGCTCTCCAAACAAAGGTATCACTTCAATACCCTAAGCCGGCGGCGGCACCGGCGCGTCCGTACCGCGGGTACGTAACACAAACCCCCCAGAAGCAAGGGGTCGATAAGAAAGATGTACCGAGTATGTAAAGCGGAAACAAACATACATGATTAAAATACCTGTAGTCGATATGTAAAATCGTAAATGTTATGGAAATACGAAATAGAGCAAACGAGAATCGGATTCGTAACGGAGTCGGACTTACGTAATGTACGTACGTAATCATAAGCGAATCGTACTTACGTAGCTGCGGACGATTCTCGAATTCTATTTAACCCATCTCAAATGTATGAACGAATCGAATACGGCCGGACGTACGTAAATGTGATGATAATCATATTCCCGAAGCGGACATACGTATTCCCGATCGGACATACGAGCGCGGTAAATCATGCATGCAGTCATAATCATATGCGGACGGACATATCGAAAATCGGATCCCGATCCACATACGTACGTATCCCGGCCGCTTAATAAGGGACGCGGTAACGAACCCGCCCTCGTAGTACGGGACGCGGTGGACGGACGAGAATCGTATCAAATGCCATCACGCCGCCATCCCCATAATATCACATAATCGAGATCATAATCATAATCGGATCCGAATCGGATACGGACGAGATCCCGCCCGCACATCCGAGGGACGCGGTGAGCAATGCGGTGAAGTGCACGAATCACGGAGCACTGGCCGGCGCGGTGAAGGAAGCATTGAGTCATCCACGAACAGACAAATGAGAAACCATATACATACGGACCGACATACGAACGTAATCAAACCGAAGTAGTTCGAGAAGGTAAGTCGAATCGAGAATAGCGGATCATATATCGTAACGAGTATCCGGGAATCGTTCCGGAGGTCGGAATAATATTCGATTCGAGAAGACAGTCATCATACTTACTAGTTAGCGGACGAGAACATAATTAAGAGTTACTTATGAAAATCGACGAAACGGTCGATTTGAACCATACCGGGAGTATCAGGGTATTGTGGGCCCACCTCGGACCCAACCATAATAAGGTGCGTAAATTATAGGTAATAAACCTTAGGGAGTCGTCCATAATCATTTTAGAGTGTTTCGACTCCATTTATGGAAGTTGCATGCTTATAGGTCAACTTTAGAAGAAATGGATTCAGTCTTACTGACGGATTTTGCACTAATTTCCATCTCGAATTGTGAGAAGCAGAAGTGTCATCGAGGCTCGCCGTCAAGCCTGTCAGACTCAGAACATGCCAAGGAATAAAAGGGCAAGGCTTTACATACCTGGATTACGCCTTACGCGCGTCCAATCTCAATTCCCGTTTCGTCCAAAAAACCAAATGGTCATCTTTACCAGTTACTATTCATGCAAGTCAACATTCAACTTTGGGGTTATACTTGGCTACCGAAATTTCGGCAGCACTTCCCCTATAAATATGACATCCCCGAGATTCAACTCGGCTCAAAATATCAACAACAACAACAACAACACCAATAACAACAACAACCGAACTAAATACGCTTACTAACATAGTTAATCTTTTTCTTCATAAAGCAACAATTTCCAACTAACTTCACATTTCCAAACTAATATCAACGTTTTCATACTCATTTACTCATGCAAGAACATTCAAATACAATTCCATAACATTTCGCATTATTTCACAAGTTATATACAAAATTCCACCGAAATCATATTTCGCTCAAAACTTCCAACATAAACTTCCATGGCATACTTTTAACTTTCAATTCCATTAACAACTTTCATAATTTGCATCTCACAATTTCATTTCCAATATTACATAATCTATAATAAAATCGCATACTTTCCGACAACAACTTAACAACCAATTCTTCAAGTTAACTTAAACCATTATTCTTCCATCTTCATCACAAGACTTCAACAACACAATTGACATACTAAATAATTTAATTAACTTTCATTTCATACCAAACACCACACGGCTACATTCCATAATTTCAACTTCCATCAATTCATTCTACTTTCATTTCCAACATGATTCCACCATAAACACAACTAGAATACAACTTAAAATGCAACACATCTTCCATGCACAACCATACACATACACGGCTACATATACACACACACACACACACGGCTCACACATCACACAAACACAATTCCATGATTTCCATACCATTCCACTTATTCTAATATCCATAAACCTTCCATAACATGAAAGAAAAACATGAAATTCTTACCTCTCCAATAAATCCTTCTTGCCAAAACAAGCACTCCCTTGACTTGAAAATTATACCATGTTGGAGAGGAGCTTAAGCTTAGTAGTAATTCCAAGAGAGATGGATTTTTGAACCAAATATTTGAGCTCCAAGAATTTTTTCTTTTTCCTCTCTTTTTTCTTTTCTTGGCCGTGCACTCTCCTCTCTTTTCTTTTCTTGATTTCACTTTGTTTTTCTTGAAGTTTCTTGATGACCTAAGGTCCTCTTTATATAATTAATCACATGATTAATTAATTTCCATGGACTTGGGTTTTTTTCTCTTGGCCGGTTGGGCTATCCAATTTGGGTTTTTCCTTTTTTTTTCAAGCCCAATAAGTCATGAATCTTATTTGTAATTCAGAAATAAATTTCCAAAATTCCAATTTTGCCCTTAGGCATTCTCCGGTTGATTCCGCATTCAAATTTCCATAACCGGCGTACACACATTATTAAAAATTCCAAACATAACCTTATTCCTTGTAAGTCAAGGTTACTTCCAAACTTTCGAATACGTAAAAATGCCGGATGTAACATCCTCCCCCCCTTTAGAACATTCGTCCTCGAATGTTAATCCAATCTCATGGTAGACCAAAGTCGGTCGGGGAGGTCTTCTTACCATTTACATATTTGAACTTAATTGAAGTACTTGCAACGGCCTTCATTTTCCAACTTCACGCATCTTTCTTCGAAATCACCGTATCAGAGTTGTTCGTACCGTCTTAAATCGGATATACGGCGGACAGAATCTTAACCAGAACCAGAAGATCAAACGGATATCAGACGAAGTCATATCCGGAGTTAGAAGCACGAAAGTACGGCAGACAGAATCATAATCCGACATCATCTTAAGCGGTTTCAAATTCGGGAAACGTATAAAAGTTATCGGACGGATCTATAATCGAGTCGGACGTATAGAGATTTATCGGACGGATTTCGAAATCGAGTGGACATGTGACACATACACCGGACGGAGGTCACGGTGACACGGATCCGAATCGGACGTACGGACGTGTGTCGAAGTCGGTCCGTCGTCCGACGTATTTGAAATCGGAATCGGACGAAATATATCAAATAGATTCGTATCGAAGTCGGATGCATATTAAACAAAATTTATCGTATTCGAAGCGGATTATGAAATCGAGAACTCCCCGAACGTACCGAAATGTTCGTACGGAATCATGATCGGAGTTGGACGTACGAGTACTTAAACGGATACGTAATCGGATTCGAGGCACGGGGTGTAGCAAACATTTCCAATCGCTATTCAAATTTTGCTTTGGTGCGCAACTATGGCGTACCTTCCGACCATCTGTCGACCGGTGTGACCTTTTTAGGATCTCTAAATCACTATATATACTCAAATTCCACTTAAGTTACCCCAAATTCACATTTAGTCTCCATATCCATATTTGAAAAATTCTCGACGTACTTCCCGGGGGTCACCCATCCCGGATTGCTACCGGTCTCGGCAAGACGCTTAACTTCAAAACTTTTATGCATTCGTGCGTTATCGATAATATCCTTTGCGTCAAATGCCCCACACGAACTTTGCCACGTAATTTAGGGCGGGTTCGGCGCCTTAATAAATTTTTAGAAATTTACGTAGCGGGTCCCACCCCGGTCAAACTACACAATTATGCAACAAATACACATATATAGAACAAATTTCAATAAATACTCGTATACACGTGGACGAGTCGCCTCCCGGCTGATCTAGTAAGCTATAGAGCGAGGGTGCTCCTCCTCGTCACCCGCCTCGTCCGAATGCGAGGGGGTATAGGTGGTCGAGCGACTCTGGTTCACCGATGACCGGGATAAAGGGTACGGAATATGGCGTAACGCTCACCGAAGAAGCCGGCGGAACATGGTGCTCCACCGTAGGAGCGGCGGCACAATGTCGGGGAACTCTGCTCCCGGTGCCCCCGCTCCATACTCGGACGGATCCGTGTCGTAGGCGCTCTACGGGGGATCCTCCTCCCGGGGGGTCGCGGACTCCGGAGGGATCGTCGCCGATCCTCAGAAGGATCGGTCTCGATCGAATAGGCGGGGCTCCGCCTACGCGGCCCGGTGACACCACGGGGGCCTTCTGGCACCCCCATCTTCCATCATCGGTGGCCGCCCTCTTCATCTTTATCACAATCACCTGCAAGGAGAGGGTCGAAACAATTTCCCAAAATGCGGACGAATGTTCTTTTCGGAGCCTCGGCGTATATACGACAATTCGTTGGAAGGACCCGTCCTATTACATACGGCTACTATCGCACGATCTAAGATTCCAAGAAGTGGTAACATAACATCCTAGATGTCCACGTAGCCTCTTGTTTATAGATGTGGCCCAACACACCGATAAACAAGACTGCTCTTAGACACGGCTGCGTACATTCCGAGAACCGACCGCTCGATACCACTTTTGTCACGACCCAACCCGTAAACCGTGGACGGTGTCTATTTGGACACCCATACGTACCTACCTAACGGTCCAATATACCAAATTGCTAATTCCGTTTAACATATTTAAATCCATACGGATACAAGGTGCGTCGCATGAACATACATATACACATATACATACCGAAACACGTACGGAAGCCGCTAGGGGCTATTATATCGAACAAAATCACATATAGCACATACTTACCGAACGGGATAACCCACTCCCACGGAAACATGTCTAGCCTCTAACATACGAACGAGAATCGAAAGACGGGACGGGGGCCCGCCGTACCCAAATAGTCATATATACGGAACAAATGTGTACAACGAAGATATATACCAAAATATCGACTCGGGATCAAAAAGGAGCTCTCCAAAGCAGCGACTAATACCACTAGACCGGTGGCGTACCGTGCGCGCGTCCGTACACGTGGGCATGTAACACGGCCCCCGAGGTTAAACGGGGTCGATGCGAAGATGTACCGAGTATGTAAAAGCGGAAACATAACATACGAATTAAAATACCCGAGTCGATATGTAAAATCGTAACGATCGGAAATACGGAAATAGAGCGAACGAATCGGATTCGTAACGGAGTCGACTTACGGAATGTACGTACGAATCATAAGCGAGAATCGGCGAGCGTACGGACGGTTACTCGAGAGCGTATCTCAAATGTATGAGACGAGAATCGAGAATACGGGTCTCCAAATGTACTTGAGCCAGACGAATCGAGTCCAAATCGACGTTTCCGAACGTGTGACGAACGGAATCATATTCCAAATCGGACATACGGAGCGCCAACACCGAGAATCATGCATGCGAGTCATAATCATATGCGACGGACATATCGAAATCGGATCCCGTCACATACGGGAACGAGTCCGGCCCTTTAATAAGGGACGCGTGTAACGAACCCGACCTCGTAGTACGGGACGCGGTGGACGAACGGAAATCGGATCAAATGCCATCCCGGCCGCCATCCCCATAATGTCATAATCGGATCATAATCATAATCGGATCCGAATCGGATACGGACGGAGACCCCGGCCCGCACATCCGAGGGACGCGGTGAGCAATGCGGTGAAGTGCACGAATCGCTGAGAACTGGCCGGCGCTGATGAAGGAAGCATTGAGGCATCCACGAACAGACAAATGGGAAACCATATGCATACAGACCGACATACAGACGTAATCAAACTGAAGTGGTTCAGAAGATAAGTCAAATCAGAATAAGCAGATCGTATCAGAACAGAGTATCCCGGGAATCGTTCCCGAGAGATCGAGAATAATATTCGGACTCGGAAAACCGGTCATCATACTCACTAGTTAGCGACGTAACATAATTAAAAGTTACCTATGAAAATCGACGAAACGGATCGATTTGGACCTTACCGGGAGTTTCGGTGGTATTGTGGCCCACCTCGGACCCAATCATAATAAGGTACGTAAATTATAGATAATGAACCTTAGGGAGTCGTCCATAATCATTTTAGAGTGTTTCGACTCATTTATGGAAGTTACACCCTTATAGGTCAACTTAGAAGAAATTGGTTCATTCTTGCGCGAAGATTTTGCACTAATTTCAATCTCGAATTGTGACAAACGAAAGTGTCATCGAGGCTGGCCGTCAAGCTGTCAGACTCGGAACATGCCAAAGAAGAAGGGGCAAGGCTTTACATACCTGGATTACGCCTTACGCGCGTCCAATCTCAATTCCCGTTTCGTCCAAAAACTGCAAATGGTCATCTTTACCAGTTACTATTCATGCAAGTCAACATTCAACTTTGGGGTTATACTTGGCTACCGAAATTTCGGAAAGCTTCCCCTATAAATATGACATCCCCGAGATTCAACTCGGCTCAAAATAATCAACAACAACCCAACAACAACACCAATAACAACAACAACCGAACTAAAACGCTTACTAACATAGTTAATCTTTTTCTTCATAAAGCAATAATCCAACTAACTTCACATTTCAATTATCAACGTTTTCATATTTCATTTACTCATGCAAGAACATTCAAATACAATTCCACCAACATATTACGAAATATTCACAAGTTATACAAAATATACAAAATTTCCACCAAATCATATTTCAAAACCTCCAAATTTCCAACATAAACTTCCATGGCATATTTTTAACTTTCAATTCCATTTACAACAACTTTCATAATTTGCATCTCACAATTTCATTCCAATATACATAATCTATAATAAAATCGTATACTTTCCGACAACAACTTAACAACCAATTTTTCAAGTTAACTTAAACCATTATTCTTCCATCTTCATCACAAGACTTCAACAACACAATTGACATACTAAATAATTTAATTAATTTCATTTCATACCAAACACCACACGGCTACATTCCATAATTTTCAACTTCCATCAATTCATTCTACTTTCATTTCTAATACATGAATTCCACCATAAACACAACTAGAATACAACTTAAAATTCAACACATCTTCCATGCACAACCATACACATACACGGCTACATATACACACACACACACACGGCTCACACATCACACAAACACAATTCCATGATTTCCATACCATTCCACTTATTCTAATATCCATAAACCTTCCATAACATGAAAGAAAAACATGAAATTCTTACCTCTCCAATAATTTCTTCTTGCCAAAACAAGCACTCCCCTTGACTTGAAAATTATACCATGTTGGAGAGGAGCTTAAGCTTAGTAGTAATTCCAAGAGAGATGGATTTTTGAACCAAATATTTGAGCTCCAAGAATTTTTTTCTTTTCTTTTCTCTTTCTTTTCTTAGCCGCACTTTTCTCTCTTTTCTTTTCTTGATTTTCCTTTGTTTCTCTTGAATTTTCTAGATGATAAGGTCCCTTATATAATTAATCACATGATAGAATTAATTAATTTCCATGGACTTGGGTTTTTTCTCTGGCCGGCCATCCCTCTTTTTGGGCCTCTTTTTTTCCTTATTTTTTTTTTTTTTGCCCAATAAGTCATGAATTCTTATTTGTAATTCCGAAATAAATTTCCAAAATTCCAACTTTTGCCCTTAGGCCTTCTCCGGTGATTCCGCATTCAAACTTCCATAACCGGCGTACACACATTATTAAAAAATCCAAACATAACCTTATTCCTTGTAAGTCAAGGTTACTTCCAAACTTTCGAATACGTAAAAATGCCGGATGTAACACTCACCCTCCTCTATAAGCCGACGGTACTTTCTCGCCTTGCCTCCCTATCACTTTCTTGCCCTTTTGGGTTGCTGTAGCTTTTCTACTTATAGGCATTTCTGAAATACATATCACACGGTTAAGGAAAGAGAAATCCTTATATCATGGCTCTATCGCATGATCTATGAAGAAACACGGTCATTCATTCCTAAATGTCCGTAGCCTCCTGTTTATAAGTGTGGCGCGCAACACACCCATAAATAAGACTCTACTGGACACGGCTCATAGACACACCCTAGGACGGAACTGCTCTGATACCACTTTTGTCACGACCCAACCGGAGGGCCATGACGGGCACCCGGGGCTAACCCACCGGGCACCTCTCATCATACTTTCACAATCATATCTAGGTGAGCCACATGGCCTACTCATAATCTCTATACATCAATAACACAATTTCCATCGGGCTAAGGCACTTTTATATCAACATCAACACTATGCCCATATATATACACACACACACACAAGACGACAAGGCTAACAAAATGGTATACAAAAATATGAGCCGACAAGCCTAAGAGACATCTAACTATACACAACTGTCTACGAGCATCTAGAAAGAGTATGTAACAGCATAAGGGCGAGACAGGGCCCCGCCATGCCCACATATGTACACAAAAGAATAATACCAACAACTGCAGCTCCGAATCAAATGCAGCTGCTCTAAGCAGTCTCCGAATAAGCAGCCTAAGAATCAAGTCTGTCTCCCTGTCCACCTGCGGGCATGACACAGCGTCCACAAACAAAAGGACGTCAGTACGAACAATGTACTGAGTATGTAAAGCATAGGCAGTAACATGATAAAAGCATGAATGATAACATGAGATAAGAGAGCCATTAGTGCCTCTTGAGGTGTTCGTCATATTTACTTACCCTTTTCTTTAGAGAAGACTTTCCATACATATACATATACATAAACATATATATACAAACCTAAATACTTAGCATTATCATTATGACATACCCGGCCTTAATAGGACTCGGTGTGTAACATACCCAGCCATAATAGGGCTCGATGTTATTTATACCCAACTGTAGTGGTGTGCGCTCAATAGATATCATACTCGGCCACATAGGACTCGGTGTGAACATACCCGGCCACAAAGAGACTCGGTGTCACAACATAGCTTTATATATCAGTATATTCATATAGGATTACATAAGTAAAAGTAACACCATCCTCATCATCATCATTTCCACTATATCTTTCGCTTAGAAGATCAATTATCATAGGAGGGAATTAATGATTTCATGGAGTACCAAGAACTATGAGCTTTAGTGATTTTAGGAATGAAGTCATCATAGAAGACGTTTATGGATTTCCACATAAAGGTATACAACAATGGGATCATGCCTTAAGAAAGAAGGGTTAGCTTTACATACCTTTACGTCTTCTTAATTACTTAACGTTCACCTCCAAAGCTTGAGAAATCTTTTATCTCATAGGAATGAGATTTGGATCAAGTTACCAACTTGAATGAAACCCTAACTTCAACACCCAAGGGATGCCCAATCTTACAAAGCCCTAGTGAGTCTCCCCGGCACTTGAATTTCTTGATTCTTGTTGTTTGATCTTTGATATCTCTTGGGTTTGTAGATGTTACACCTTAGAAAATTCCCCGTTAGTGTACAGTGAATAGACTTACGAAGGACATGATGTTCACGAGGTTTGGACAAGTAAGAAATAGTATTTGACGATCCTAATTAAGATTTCCAAAGACATTCGAGTTAAGGAAAGAAAGTTGTTAGAGGGAGTGAGTCGCAAGTCGAGCGTAACGAATAAGAATTACGAGTATTAAGTTAATGATGTCTTAATGACCCATTGAGGAAGAGTTATAACCCTTAAATGGTATTGAAGCAAGGAACAAGTGTTAAGAAGGTTCCATAAGAATCGGAGATCAAACGAGTCGACGAAACAATTTTAAAATCCAGCTTGGACCAACCTACGGCAGTTATTACCGGCCGTATAAAATATATGGACATTATGTCCAACCTCGTAGATTCAATCCAATAGAGCATACTTCACCG
>NC_081353.1:63634204-63644047 GCF_029784015.1 Lycium ferocissimum
TTGGTTACAATGAGGGGCTTTTCCCCCGGTTTGAAACCCCGATATCGTCGGTCGCCCCGGCTCGACATGGATGCCGCCGTCTCCTTTATCTATTTGATGTATCTCGTACTTTCGATCCTAATTTCATCCCGTGGAGCCTTACATGCCGTCTGTTACGACTGCGTACGGTATATTTACGTATTTACGGTCACGACTAAGATTACATCATTACAATTTGTATTTACGAGTACGGTTATGGTTTTGTCGATCATATTTACGTACTTTAGGTTTGACTAAGATTTTGTTTACGGTTTTACGGCTTTTGCATACTCGGTACATTTTTGCCCGACCCACTGTTCTCGGGGGCTGCGTTTCGTGCGCGCGGTACCGCAGTTGAGTTGAAGATGTCCCGGCACTTGATTGGTGAGCTCGATTCCTTACGGAGCAACTGTACGAGTCGGTATGTACGTTATGTCTTACGGATGGTACTAGAGACTTTGCGGAGACGACGGTGTGGGTATAGAATGTCGGTTGTGTGGCGGCTTCATCGGCCCAGAAGCGTCTTGTACAGTGTTATGTATCAATTTTGTCTGATTACAGATTTTATTTGATTTAGTATGTATTATGTTCTGGTATGAAAAAAAAAAACTGTGTGCGATAAAGGTCTGCGGGTTCGCTCGGCCTTAAATCGAGGTCGAGTGCCCATCACGTCCCTCGAAAATTGGGGCGTGACATTTTCCATTCACAAAGCTGAATTAGAGAGAGAGGCACTTCATCTTCACCAAGTTGAAGTAGAGAGAGAGCCACACAGCCATGGATGCTACTGTTCACGGCCAGCCCTAAATGGTGAAGAGGAAGAGAATTTCAACTCCATAAAAGTGTTCCAAATGTCCCAAAGGAGGCAGCAACATTAGAATTTAAGTTGAAGAAGATGAAGTGGTGCAAATGGTGCAAGCTATTGTAGAATCACTTACTAATCAAATTGGAGGTAAGATTTCTTCTTTTGTCATGAAATTGGAGTTAATGATGTTGTAATGGAGAGATTAATTTGTATTAAGTGGAATTGGAAGTAAGAAAATTGCATGATTAGTGTTGGTGTTGAAATGGACGAAATTGGAGTTGTTCAAATTAGGTTGGGTATGATTGTTGTTATTAATGTTATGGATTATGTGTTAAAAGTGAAGGAATTGTATATGTTGATGTTGAGGTGTTGTTTGGGCCGTGTAGGGGCTGCTCTAATTAAAAATGGTGGATTAATTTTAATTAGCGCTGTAGTTGTTGTTGTCATGGATTATATGATGAAAGTGAAGGAAATTGATGGTTAAAGTTGAAGTTGTATTTATTTTGTGAAATTTGTTTTAAAGAATTTGTTGAATAAGTGATGTTGTTGTCGTGTACGAATAATTGATGTTGTTGTCGTGTGTTCTTGATATGATTCCCGAATTTGGATAAAAGAAGCGTATAAGATATCGTATATGAAACATATGTGGCTTGCTTGGTATGTTCTTAGGTGTTCCTAGGATTATCGGGCATTGTTATGTTAATTAGGGGCTGTTTTGGGGCGTGTTGTTATTCTTGTTGAATTGGAGGATTAAGTATAATTAAGACCTTGCATCATGTTGTTATAATGGTTGGACTGTTATAAGGTCGTTTTGATGAAATGTTATGACTATAGATTATTAAGAATAGCTTGAATACGTCATAATCGTTAGGTTAACTTTTAGTGAATGTTGTGGTGTGTGGGCTGATCGGAATGTTATGCGGGCTGTTCGGAGTATCCTTGAATCTTGTCTTGGCTAGACTTGATATGGTACTTGAACGTGTGGTTATTGATGTTGACTTGGTTGTTTTATAGTCGGCTTGAATATAAGGGAAATGCCGCCTAATTTTCTAGAAATGAGCTACTAACGTTGGAATACGTTTTGAACCTTTCCATAGCATAACTATGAGTTCTTAACGTCTTAATATAGGTTGTGACACTTCGGACGCGTACTCATATTGTATCGCGGATAAACGTTAAAGGTATGTAAAGCTATCCTTTCTTTCTTTTGGCATGATTATATGAAATGAACAACGACGAATGTATAAGCTCCAATTCTTATAGACACTAGGATGGCTAATGTCCTTGACTTCCATAAGCTATTTCATGTTATCTTGATACGTGTCTATGATTCTAGAAGTCCTATGTTGATATAATCCATAATGATATTCGAAAGGTACTTGACATGACTGTCATCTTTGGTATTCAAGTGTTAGTTCATTCTTCTTATTCCATTGAGTCTCAGATGATGATTTAGTTTGCATATGGTTGCTCATTTACTCGCTCGTGCATCTCGTTATTATATCTTTCACCGAGTCCCAGGTCGGGTATGTATTCGTGCACAGTTTCACTGCATTGTTCACCGAGTCCCTCACTAGAGGGCCGGGTACGATATATATATACGATGATATGATGATATGATGATATGATGATGTGATGATGGCACCGAGTCCCTTGATGGGCCGGGCATCGTATACATGTATACGACTTATTCACTGAGTCCATAATGGGCCGGATATGGTATATGATATAGCTATGCATGATTTTATTTCATAAGGCACGACAAATGATTTCTTGACTATCATACTTGCCTCCTGGAATCTCTACTTCAGTTATAATTTTCCTTAATGTATTTCATGCTTTTTATACTCAGTACATATCTCGTACTGACCCCCTTTCTTCGGGGGGCTGCGTTTCATGCCCGCAGGTACAGATATTCGATTTGGTGATCCTCCAGCTTAGGACTTCTACTCAGCTGTCATGGAGTGCTCCATTGTTCGGAGCTAGACTTTTTGGTACGAATCTTTTGATATATATATATATGTTTATCCGAGGGTACGGCGGGGCCCTGTCCCGTCATATTTCACTATCGATACTATTGTCAGGTCTGTAGACATATGTATGGGTTGTATATAGATGTTGTTCAGCTGTGTTAATATGACTTATTTTGGGATGTTGTACGTAGTGGAAGCCTTGTCGGCTTGTGTATGTATTTTGGGATGTTGTATATAGTGGCAGCTTTGTCGGCTTGCGTATATATTTTGGGATGTTCCCGTATGTAGTGGCAGCCTTGTCAGCTTGCGTATTATGTCATGCTTGATTGATTCACTGTGACTCCTCAGGAGATGGGCTTATTACGATATATCGCATTCTGACCTAATGTCTTGTTTTTGCAAGTTTCCACATTGTCCGTAGTTTCAGTCTATTATATCTAACAGGTATGCTTACGAGTGTCCGGCTCGGGCACTAGTCACGGCCTACGGGGTTGGGTCGTGACAATAGCACAACTAGGTCGAGTCTTGTTTATGGTTGCCATGTCCAGCTGCAATGGCCTTCCAATTGCAGAAGCCATAGTAAACAAAGATTCTTTGACAAAGAACGTGGGTAACATGTTTGGAAAATAAATCCACGCCATTGCCTGAGATGTTTCTTCTGTTACACCTCGAAAAATTTCAGGTTGATGCATAGTGAATAGACCAACAAAGGGCACGATGTATACGATGTTTCAATAAGTAAGAAATAACCTTCGATGATCCTAATTGAGATTTCAGAGACATTCGAGGTAAGAGAAGAAAGTTTGCCAAGAAAGGCAAGGTATATGTTATGTATCGAGAAAGATTTACGAGCAACAAGTTAATGATGACTTAATGATGTCTTGGAGAAGAGTTATAACGTCCCTTAGATTGTCAACGAAGTGTTAAACAAGTGTCAAGAAGGTTCCATAAGGATTGAAGATCTAACGAGATGACGAAAATCATTTCAGGAAAATGGGTTACACGACCGCTTATACGGTCCGTATAACGGTCCGTATAGCACCCAACAGAAATGTTGTTTCTCTGATGGTGAAGTACGATCACTTATACAGGCAAACAGTCGCGAATTTAAAAAAAAGTAACGGGCAGAGGTTTAATATTTTCCCACCATCCGTGTATCACTCTCCCTCAACCTCCTCAACTCCCCATAACTCTCTCCATAACTTCCCATAATTTCTTCCATAAATCACCACCCACTACAATCTCCTACCCTAAGAGTTCTTACCCAATATTTTCGAGACCCTCTGCCGTAGTTTCTCTATTCTGTTATGAGTTTTATCCAATTTTTAGTCAAGTTTTCTTCAAGTTTCTCTCTAAATCAGGTATGTTGCATAAATTTCGGCCCTTTCTTGGTTTTATGCTAGTAATTTTTTTCGAAAATCTCTAGAAAATATTACCTAGGGCTCCTAACTTAATGGATATAGAGAATGGGAACTTGGTGTGTGTTTATACCATGATTAAATCAGTTGGGGTTGTGTTAAATGGGTTAGGGTAGTGATATATGTGATTTTTAATGCAAAGGGTAGAGATCATGCCCTAGGGTTTGTACTTGTTGAATGAAATCCATGCTTAAAATTGAAAAATTGTGAAATTGTGGTTAGGGGAATGGAATTTGGTATGGCTGCTGTTAGTGGGACTCGTGGGAATGAGAATATCCTGCACCCATTAAGTCGGCAGGCATTTTGATCAACTTGTTGCTTAATTATGCCCGCACATGGTCCGTAAAAGAGGAATTCTGTTGAAGCATAAAATTTGAGGAGTAAGACTGAGTAACTCCAAAGGTTGGAGGATATTTCGATTAAAAATCTCGGTTTGATATCGCTATACCCACCAAACAAAACTTGGATAATTACCAAAAGTTGAAAAAGACAAAAATGAGGGTGAAGTCTGAGTAACCCGAAGCCCCAATACCGCAAATGTGCAAAATAGTTTAATATGGGTTCTCTGATTGATTGGAGTTGAAAACGCAAAACCGAAAGATTTTTTTTTTTTGCAGACTTACAGTTGTTCTTTGCAAGGGTCGTAAACGTGTCGACGGCACCGTCCACAGGTCGATGGACCATCTTTGTGCAAAGATGGTACCGTCGATGTCACGACCCAACCGGAGGACCGCGACGGGCACCCGGTGCTAACTCACCCGGACAGCTCTTAACGTACTTTCACATTTACATCTAGGCGAGCCACGTAGCTAAATCATGCTTTTCATCCATTATTCATACTAATTCCATTGGGCAACAATTCATTTATATCAACATCAACAACTATGCCCACAACAATGTACATAAGCCGACGAGGCTAACAAAATGATAACCAAAATATAGGCCGGCAAGGCCAAATACATCTAACCATATACACATGTCTACGAGCCTCTAAGGAGAGTATGTCATATCATATAGGCGGGACAGGACCCCGCCATGCCTATAAATATGTACACAAAAGAATGAATACCAAAAGTTGTAGCTCCGAATGAAATGGAGCTCCGCTATGTCGTCCTTGAGTAATGAAGCTATGGATCAAGTCTGTCTCTCTGGCCACCTGCGGGCATGACGCAGCGTTCACAAACAAAAGGACGTTAGTACGAAGAATGTACTGAGTATGTAAAGCATGATTAACATCATTATGAAAGCATAATAGACAACATACGAAATAGCATAGGATGGGAGATAGTAGTATCATCGTCATAACACTTACTTGCTTTTCATAGGGACATTCCAGTTCTATTGCGTATCCGTGTACATACATCCATATCCATATCTGTATTCGTATCCGTACTCATTTACATTTCGTATCCATTTTCGTATTCGTAGTCATATTTCCATTCATACTCGTATTCATCTACATATTCATATTCATATTCATATCATATACATATCATATACATAGCATACCCGACCATGAAGGTTCGGTGTTTCACATACCGGGCCTTACCCAAGGCTCGTGGTCATACATACCTAGCCCTACCAAGGCTCGTGGTTGTCCGTACCCAATCGTAGTGGTGCGCATTATATATATATATATATATATATATATATATATATATATATATATATATATATATATATATTCTACCCGGCCATATAAGCTCGGGGTTTCATAATAGACATACATAGGCACATACACACGAAGCCCCATAAGCATCTTTAGCATCATTACTATCGTCGTTCATTACATCTATCCCTAGGGGATTACTCATCATATAAGGGATTTAGTACAATCGTAACATATCGAGAATCATGAGCTTGGTAGCTTTTAGAGATCGAATCATTTGGAGGACATCATAGGCTCATAGAAGAATAGATATTTTGCCAAAGAACCATGCCTTATGAAAAAAAGGTTTAGCCTTACATACCTTTCCGTTCAACTATTCTATCACTTGCACGTTTTCCTTCAATGCTTATGTTTCTGCCTTCATTAGAGTTATACTATCATTAGAAAATCGATAGCTTAGCATAGATGACTAAAGCTAGAGAAAATTGGACAGCATCTCCTTTATTTATACGACTTCCCCCATATCATAGATCAACTCTCAAACATCAATAATAATATTCACATCATCATAACAATAGTCTTTATTCACCTACATTATCCTTACTTCTCAATTCACTTCCAATCATCCATATCCATGGTCATAGCACACGATAACATTCATTCATATACAATGTCTATCCCATGTTCTTAATATCATTTATAACATAACCATAATCACAACACATCAAGAATCATGACTCAATCCAAACTATTACTCAAAAATGACACTATTCCCACATTCATGACCCATTTTCTATATCCTTCTATAATCCAAGTATTTCAACTTTTCAATACCTTAAACAATAGGAAAATACCATAAAACTTACCTTAAATGGTGTAGGAATGAACCTTGGGTGGAAACACTTCACTTGAACAAAACCCTAGTTTCACCTTCACTTGGATTCCTTGTCTTGGATGTACTTTAATGAGTTTCTTACACTTGATTCACTTGGTTTGATGAAGTTGATCACTAATATCTCTTGATTTCTTATGGGAGAAGTGTGGAGAAGTATTCAAGAGAGAAGGGGTGTGAAAGGGAAATGAAATGAAATAACATTGGACCCCTTATTAACATACAAAATTTGTCCCGACCACTTTCTACGGACCAACATACGGTCCGTATAAATTATACTGACTGTATGTCTGGCCGTAGATTTGGTCTAGAGAGAGGTGCTAATCTGGGCTGATTATACGGTTGAACATACGGCTTCGTATGTTTTATACGCGATATGTTTGGCCGTATAATGCTCAGTTTTTCGGACTCGTTTGATCTCCAATCCTTATGGAACCTTCTTGACACTTGTTTATCACCTCATTAACAATCTAAGGGACGTTATAACTCTTCTCCAAAGCATCATTAAATCATCATTAGCTGGTTACTCGTAAATCCCTTCCAATACTTATCGTATGCCTTGCCTTCTCTTGGCAACTTTCTTCTCTTACCTCGAACGTCTTTAAAATCTTAATTAGGGTCATCAAATGTCATTCCTTTCTTATTGCAATACCATACACTTCGTGCTCTTTATTAGTCTATTCACTGTGCATTAACGGAAAAAATTTCGACGTGTAACAACTTCCCCCTTAAGAACATTCGTCCTCGAATGTTAGGTCCTCGGGGATTCTATAAAATTTCGCCAAAGTTTCCCCTGTAATATGGCACTAACATCCTATCACAACAGCCCATAATAACAGTGCCTCACAGGGGCATAACACAATAGCAATAAAGTTTGGCCACACACAACCCAAATGCATAAAAAGGAAAACATACATACCTTATGATCTCGATGTCTCATCTAGGACCTCTTCCGGGGGATGAAATAAGTGCGGGTACTTGAATTTCATAATTTCTTCCACTTCCCATGTCAATTCTTCTCGATTATTGTTTCTCCATAAAACCTTAACTGAAGCCACTTCTTTGTTTCTAAGCCTCTGTACTTGCCTATCTAATATGGCAATGGGTACTTCTTCATAAGTCAACTTTTCTATCACTTGAACATCATTTACTGGCACGATCCTAGTAGGATCTCCAACACATTTACGAAGTATCGAAACATGGAAAACTGGGTGAACTGACTCCAAATCAGGAGGTAGATCTAACTTGTAAGCCACTTTGCTTACTTTGCACACAATCTCATAAGGCCCAATGTACCGGGGACTGAGCTTCCCCTTTTTGCAAAATCTCATTACAACCTTCATTGGTGACACTTTTAAAAATACCCAATTTTTCACTTGAAACTCTAAGTCCCTTCGACGATTATCTGCATAGGACTTTTGATGACTTTGGGCTGCTAATAACCGATCTTGTATGAGCTTAACTTTTTCTATGGCTTGCTGGACCAAGTCTGGCCCTATCAATCTAGTCTCTCCTACTTCGAACCACCCAATTGGGGATCTACACTTTCGCCCATATAAGGCCTCATACGGTGCCATTTGGATGCTAGAATGATAACTATTATTATAATCAAATTCAATGAGTGGTAAGTGATCATCCCAATTTCCTCCAAATTCTAACATACATGCCCGTAACATATCCTCAAGAGTCTGAATGGTACGTTCAGCTTGTCCGTCAGTCTGCGGATGAAATGCTGTGCTAAGGCTCACATGAGTCCCCAAACCCTCTTGGAAGGACTTCCCTAAATTAGTGGAATCGAGTTCCTCTATCCGAGATAATAGGTACCGGAACGCCATGAAATCGCACTATCTCTTTAACATAAAGCTTTGCATAATCTTCGCCACATATGTAGTTTCGGTAAGAAATGAGCTGACTTCGTGAGTCTATCCACAATCACCCATATAGAGTCATACTTACGTCGAGAACGGGGCAAGCCTGAATAATGCAGATATGGAACAAACAAATGTGGATGACACTATTTAAGTTTCCACACAAGGTCAGCAAATAAGTCAGGAAGTTATACCAGGCATTAATCAAGAAGAAGAAATTCATAGTTCATGGGCTGATAAGGTGGAGGAAAAGGAAATGAATACAGGAGAAAGGGAATAGGAAGATGGAGAGCAAGGTAATACTGATGGAGACTCTAGCAAAGAGGACAGTGTGGAAGAATCATTTGATGGAAATCCTGGTGGCACCAATACAACAGAAAAGGGAACAAGTTTGAGGCAAGTAGAGGTTCCAGACAAAGAGGAGGTGCAAAAACAAGATGTCCATCCTGATCATGATGAACATGTGGCTGTTGATGATACAAGAGTGCGGGAAAATGTGCAATTAATAGAGGCAACAACTGTAGGTGCCACAAGTGACAAGATGAAGGAGCAGATGGATGTGGAGCAAGATGCAGATCCATCAGATCATCCTTCCTCAGAAAAGGCACTGGTGATTTCACATACTAAAAATCAACAAGTGACACTTTGTAGAAAGCCTTCCCCAATCAAAGAGCTACATGAACTGATCTATCATAATATTGATGTCTTGGAAGTAGAGGAGGATGTCAGAGATCTCCATAGAGAAGACAAGGAGGAGAATATTAAGCAGAATAAGGAAAATATTGTTAAACAGGCTGATATATCTCCTAATAGCAAGTCTAACAATAAGGTCAGAAGAAAGGCAAGAAGAATGCTATTGACAAGCAAATTCCACTCAGGGTGGTACCAAAGAGGAATGCTACTAAATCTAATGTTAAATGATGCTAAAATCATTCATTCGGAACATTAGGTCAGTGAAGACACAAAAATCCTTTCACAGGTTACAAATGTTAAATAGACATCATAAATTATTTTTGATTGCTCTCATGGAACCATTTCAAAATATCAGGACAATAAACCATTATAGGCGAAGGTTGGGCATGTGCTTAGCTAATGCCAACTGTAATGGTAAAATACGGTACTTTTGTGGCTGATAATATAGAAGTAGAAGTTACGATGGATTCCCAGTTACATTACTTTGAAGCTTTTTACAAGATTTGAATCGCATCTTATTACTACTTTAGTATATGCTAAATGTGCTTCTCGAAAGGCTAGAGTTGTGGG
>NC_081353.1:63644147-63668444 GCF_029784015.1 Lycium ferocissimum
AATGTCTACGCCGTGTCTAGTAGAGTCTTGCTTATGGTGTGTTGCGCGCCACGCTAATAAACAGGCGGCTATAGGGCATTTAGGAAAAATGACCATTCTTCTTCTTACCAGATCGTGCTATAGAGCCATGTTATAAGATTTTCCCCTCGCTAATGGTACGTTTATGATTTCAGCAAAGTTGATGAAAGGAAAAACTCTGCACCCGAAGCGGAAAGGCGATTAGCTTGCAGAAGGGCTTGAACGGGGGCCATCTACGAATATGGGGGAGAGTGAACCCCAAAATAAGGCCTATCTCGGTTTTCCCGTACCTCGCCCATTTTAGAGAATCAGAGGGGAGCCTCAACTTTAGCTCCCGCACCCCCAGTCCCTCCTTTCGGTGCCTCGGGCCAATAGATGAGATAGGCTATTCTTCTACTAACTCAGTTAGTGGCCGCTCAAGCTCAGCAGTAGGATGTGGGCCACGGTAACAGGGGTCGGAGAAAAAGAGTTAATTCTTCAGGGTTTGATCATGAGTTTAGGGGCGCTCCGAGACAGCAATTCTCCAAGCACTCAGTTCGTTCAACAACTAGCGCTCCTCCACAGTTTTCTGGACCCAGGTTTGATGGATCTACTAATTCTAAGCTGCCCCAGAGTCTCAGAGTTTCCAGTTCTTGGGTTAGGGGTGATTCAAGCCAGATAAGATCGCCCGTACCGCGATGTAGTCAATGCAGGAAGTTACATTGGGGACCGTGCCGCTTGGGTTCGGATGTTTGTTATGCCTGTGCTCGGCCAGGCCATTTTAGGCATGATTGTCTATCGCTACGTGGTAAAGATAAGGTCCGGTCTACGGGAATGGTAGCTGGCTCTTCATCGTCAGTACGCCCTCCTAGGCGGAGGCCGCTGATAATAGCAGGAGGTGATAGAGGTCAAAGAGAAATGTCCAGTCTGAGTGGATCCCAGCGCCATACTTATGCATTAGCTGGGCGACAGAATCTTGAGTATCCCTCCGATATTGTCCCAGGTATATTTTCAGTAATCTCTTATGATATGTATGCGCCGATTGATTCGGGTCCTACGCCGTCATATATTACTCCCGATGTGATGATTGTGAAAATATACATATATATATATATATATATATAAAAAAATTGAGCCAACCCAATCGATTGAGATGACTATATTTGTTAGTGACCTAGTGATAGCCAGAATCGTGATTTACAAGTAAGCTGATTGACAGTATGGGATATGTATAATATTGTGTGAAGGTATAAATATGTATTGGAATTCTAGACCGAGTGTGCAGGCATAACTTACGAGACAAGCTCTATTATTTATATCCTTTAATGGTAAGTGATATTGTGTTGTTGAGTTGCGTATTGTGTGTGTCCAGATATATGTCCTATTAAGGCATGGGACGTGTTTTGTTTTGGGCTATGTGCAGGTTTGGGATGGTTATGTTTACAAGAGAAACCCTGCCGAAATTTCCCAGGAATTTAAAAGAAATTGTGGGAACCGTGGACAGAATTATCGCGAAGAGGAGAGAAGGCCAGCAATGAGTGATTGAGAACGGAGTGTATAAGGGCAATATATTCTAAAGAAGAAAGCGGTACCAAGTTAAGAGTAGGATTCTGTCACGACCCAACCCCGTAGGCCGTGACTAGTGCCCGATCTGGGCACCTAAACATATCTATCAAACATTATTTCAAAACATAACGAATGTGACCAAGTATCTGACAGAAGCCGACAAGGCTATAATTCAAATTCAAATAATTTCAAGAGAAATTTCGGCACAGTAGTTTCCTTTGTTTTATGGACTAACCAAAATATCCCCGAACATTACGTAAAACACTAACAAAGGCACACACGGGGCCAACAAAATATCATATACATAAGCGGACCGGCCGCTCGCGGCGAATGGGATCGCCCAACACACCAGATACAAACACAATCATACGGAAGTAGGCACAACACACAAAATATGTCCACAGACCTCTAGACAGACAGACAGAATCATATGACGGGACAGGGCCCCGTCGTACCCAAAATAGTCCAAATATACATAAGAACATACATAACAAAGATATATACCAAAATGTACGCTCCGGACCGAAAGGAGCAATCCAAGATAGCAGAAAGTGTGGCCTACGGTGGAGGATCACCAACGTACGTACTGCGGGCATGAAACGCAGCCCCGAAGAAAGGGGGTCGGCATTTAAAGAGGTACTGAGTATGTAAAGCATCGAGTACAGAAATCCAAATCACAGGCCAATAAGAATACGGAGAGAAATATATCGAATCAGTATAACAAAAGCTGTAATAAACATATGTACATAATGCGAATCAAAATCATGCATAACGCTCAGGAATGTGGTCACCTCTCCGTCACTGGTGCCACAACACAGCATACTCCAGAAGGTTTCAAATCTCCGTACATCTCCGAACATATCATATCATATCATCATACAAATCTTATCATATCATCATACAAATCATGTCATAGGCCATATCACAGCATAACTCCAGAACGGTAACCGGCCCTATGGCGAGGTCTCGGAAACCGTAACACTAAAGATACTACCGAATTTAGCATAAGGCGCACGATCACAAAACCGGCCCGGGAACCGGTGAACGAAGTCATAATAAGGCACGAGCGGAGTCGTGAGCAAACAATGCAATTCGTATATCAAAATAGCCTTTCAAAACTTGATTACTTCATAAGTCAATTTATTAACCAAAACAGTCAGATAAACAATTAGTACGGAAGTTTATTCCACAAAATAGTTCCAAAGTGGTACGTATGGTCCCAAAACATAACATAGTATTTCATAGGGTTCAAAACATTATTTCATAAGGAACAAATCCAAAATCGAAGATTCTTTATCGAAATTTATCCAAAAGAGATCCTGGTAGGACAAATAAGGCATCTCGGGGTTGGCGGGCCCACCTCGGGTCAAGTCGAGGTGGCAATCATAATTTATGGACGTTTAGAGTCTATAAGATCATACATAAAGATTTCAAAGTGAACTGATCACCTTTACATAGGTTTCGGACGTTTGATTGCTTTCTAGTCAAAATGGAGTCACTAGGCTTCAATTGGATTGAATGAATAGTAGCCATTTTATAAATTGGATTTCGAGGAGCAGAATTGCTCCGGGGTTCCGATATCAACCTAGCATACTAAGACATGCCAAAGAAAGGAGTGGGGAGCTTTACATACCTTAGATACGTCTTACGCTCGCCCGAAACTCAAGTCCCGTTTCGCTCAGAATCCGCAAATGGTCAAAGTTGCCAATTAGGAATCTTAAGGCTTAAGAGTTCACTTAACTTTGTTTTTGTCTACCGAAATTTCGCAGCACTTCCCCTATATATATAACATCCCCGAGGCTTAACTCGGCTCAATACACATCAACAATAACAACCCACACGTCACCCATACAACACAAACCACAATTAAATCATTCTAACTTCAATATTCTACTTTACTACACAAGTTGGCAACTTCCATTCAAACTTCACAATTCCACACTTACGTTCACATTATTGTATTCATACACTCATTCAAGATTATCCAAACATATTCCAATCATATTCCAAACATTGTACATAAATTCAAGAAGTTCGTCACTTTCCATATTCCTTTCAAAACGTCAACAATTCCGACGAACATACTAACTTGCATTATTTCATTCCGAATTCATTAACAACAACCATAAGTCATATTTAAAGTCTTCATATCATAATTATACAAGGATATACGCAATATGCCAAAATCATACATTTTCCCATAATAATCCATAATCATTTCCAACGCTAATTCGATTCGTTAAACATTCATTTACGTCATAATTACCACAACAACGCAACTAGCAAACCAAACAAACTTGAATTCATCCCACTTCCCCTTCCATACAACTCACGGCCAAACATGGCCTTCTACACACACACCATACGGCTACTCCCAACACCACAATCCCATAATCGTCATGCAACTCTAGTCACTAACACACATATATCCACTTCATAACATAAAACATAGAAATCTTACCTTTTTTCTTAAAATTCCAATTCGCCGCAAACGTCGCTCTTCCGCCAAACCAATTATATCAAGTTGGAGAGCGTCTCGCGTACTCTACAAATATGGGAAGATCAAGATTTTTGGATTGGAAACAAAGCAAGAAAAATTTTTTGAAGTGGGGAGAAGGGGTGACCGAATGGCTGGTCTTAAATTTTTTTTTTTGTTTTGCTAGCTTCTTGAAATTTCTAAAGGCCACAAGTATATATATCCAACTAATGGTCATGTGAAAATCACATGACCATTTAATAAAAGCTTGGGCCTAGCCATGGCCGGCCACCCCCTTGGATTTGGGCCCAAATTTTCTTCCAATTTTTCTTGGCCCAATTCGTTGAAAACTCGTTTTGTAATTTCCGAAACAAATTTCCAAAATTCCAAATTTGCCCTCGGCCTTCCCCGATGCCTTTACACCAATAATTTCACAAACAACATAGTCATATTAACTAAAATCAAAATATTGCCTTATAACACACAAGTCACAATTATTTCAAAACTTTCCAAATATGCGAAAACACGGGATATAACAGATTCCTTGTTCGAGGAATAAAGGACTGATTATAAAAAGGGAGGTAATAAGGCAAATTGAAGAGGAAAGAATGTAGAGGAATAAGTACGGGTATAGAAGGAAGAGGAAATATACGAAGTACGCGTGCTTAAGAAAATAGTCGTGTTATGAGAAAAGGAAGACGCATCTCCTACGAATATTCTCTACTAATACAGAACGAGTAAAGTGTATAAAGGAATAAGTTGGAGAGAAAAATGTGGCCATGAATTACGAGTTTACCGTACGATGATAAAGCGATGGAGTAAGGCTATCGGCAACAACGAATACGGCATGATTACGATTGGTTTCGAAAACCATGTTGAGTACAACACAAGAGTAAAAGAGTACGAGGCAATAAGGGGTATTAGTGGCGTATGAGACTTAGATCCTTGAACACAAAAATGGCAGGTTTAAGGGAAAATGCATTTTACGGTTACTATAGGTCGATTATAAGGAAGGGAGGAATAACCGGAGATGGGAAGAGAAGGGAAAGATGATGCTGTGAGTGAACTCTGGGTATCGAAGGATGGGATACGTGACATTACATGGATTGTACGGATATCTAGATAGACTACTATCTGAGTATCCCTACGAGACAGAAGCTATTGGAGCGGACGTAGACATTGACTCATAACTGACGGTTGAGCTAAGTACAATACATCCTTGTTGGGATTGCTATGTCGGTTGTATTACTTGATTACAAAACTGCAAGATGAGTATGTTAAGACTTTATACATGAATTATCGTGGCTATAAATTATGGGAAACGACATGGACAAGATGTGGTATAGTAAGGGATATATATGGAATCAAGATTTGAAAGTGAGGAAACGGATTATATAATGGTGGAAGTAAGACCCTTAAAGAGGGGAAGCGAGTGAGGAAAATACCAGTATGCAGATTGAAACGATGAATCTTAAGATGTGATGGATATAGACTCTAAAACGGAAGTGAGAGTTATGCAGAAAGAAGTCTAATAGCTAGTGAATAAATGAACAAGAATTGAGCGGGTATCTGAGACTGTACGGTAAATCATTCATGAAGGCCTCGAACAAAATGACATTGAGTGCAAATAATTCGAGGAATATTGTAAAGGATAGCGATGCCATACTGGAATAGAGGCGAGGGAAATTGAGAGTAGAATCGTTGTTAATGATATTGCTATTTATAAGTGACAATTAAGAAAGAACATAAAGTTTTCTACAATAGATTATAAGATGTGATAATCAGGGGACTAATAAAGGAGAGACAAGAGCAGGACGAGATAAGTTACATCAGATAGATAAAAGAGTTTTGGTATGGGTGAGATACGTAAAATAGAACGGACCAAAGGAAGGGAAGTTTGCAGATAAGATTAGATGTTGTACGCGAATCGCACAAGAAGGGTTATGTAACCTGTAAGTATTTACATAACGAGAATGAAACCGATGAGATACATAGAAAGAGGAGTAAGGGGTAAATAAGAATAGTGTGTTGGTGGTACTTCGGGTCAGTTGAGGGAGAACATGGTAAATTAAGTCAAAATGTTGAGCTGGAATTATCATTAAGGACAAATAGGATGATCACGCTAGATGTGATATAAGTATGCGTTATATGTTCCCTACGATAGCCCTGAGGAGGGGTTTAGATTACTTACGAATTCGATAGGATCATTAAAAAGGGAGTTTTACCGGAGGAATATTACGCCTGGGAACTTTCATTTTGCATCATTTTGGTCATAGCGAATTTCCAACAGCTTACCAAAGGGGTATGAAATTCTCAAAAATTATGAAGTCTTGAATGAGTCGACGAGGGACACCTACGACAAACATCTCGGATTGAATTTATCTAGACTATACAGACGTAAATCAATACCATTCTCATGGTCACATGGAAGAAAGAAGGCGGGATAGATTTGCAAACCATGTAAGACTTAATATCATTATTGAGCAAGAAAAAGGATCAACGAGACTTAGAACTGCAAGTGAAAGATTGCGTATTCTTAAAAGTGTCACCAATGAAAGGTGTGATGAGATTTGGCAAGAAAGGGAAATTAAGTCCTCGATATATTGGACCCTATAAGATTATCCGCAAGGTGGGTCAAGTAGCTTATGAATTGGACTTGCCTTCAAAACTTGAATTAGTCCATCCAGTTTTCCATACCTCAATGCTCCGTAAGTGTGTTGGAGATCCTACAAAGATTATGCCAATAGATGATGTTCAGATCATAGAAAAGCTCGCCTATGAAGAAATGCCCATTGCCGTATTAGACCAAAGTACGGAAACTTCGGAATAAGGAAGTGGCTTCAGTTAAGGTCTTATGGCGAAATAACAACCAAGAAGAGATGCCTTGGAAAGCGGAGGAGAAGATTAAATCCACATACTCGCATTTGTTTCAGCCCCCAGAAGAGATCTATGATGAGACATCGAGATTATGAGGTATGTATCTTTGTTCTTTTATGCATATGGGTCGTGTGTGGCCAATTTATATTTTTATTGTGTTGTGGCCTGGTGAGGCAATGTTATTATAGGTTGCTATGATAGGATGATAGTGCCATATTATAGGGGAGACTCTGGCGAAATTTTTATACAATCCCCGAGTGCTTAACATTCGAGGACGAATGTTCTTAAGGGGGGGAGAATGTTACACCTCGAAAAATCCCCGTTAGCGTACAGTGAATGGACTAACGAAGGGCATGACGTATACGATGTTTGTACAAGTAAGAAATAGTCTTTAATGGTCCTAATTAAGATTTCCAAAGACATTCGAGATAAGAAAAGAAAGTTGCTAAGGAAAGCAAGTCATATGTGGTGTGTCGGGCAAGAATTTCGAGTATCGAGTTAATGAGAGTTTAATAATGCTTTGAGGAAGAGTTATAACATCCCTTAGATTGGTATTGAGGTTTTAAAAAAGTGTTAAGAAGGTTCCATAAGGATTGGAGATCAAACGAGACGACGGGAACAACTTCGGTGAAACTGTGGGTTTCACGACCATGTTCCACGGACAGCAAAGTGTTCCACGGACCGTGGAAGGGTCCGTGGAAGTCCCAACAGAAATGTTGATTGGATGGTCGTGAACCACGACCAGTTCCACAACCCATATAATGTTCCACGGACCGTGGAAGGGTCCGTGGAAGTCCCGACAAGCTGAACTTAGTTCAAGTATATAATGATGTTCCCACTTCACTTATTTCATTCCACACACTTCTTCATCTTTCTCAAGACCTCTAGAACATTCCATATATTTCATCCACAAGAATTTAAGGAAAGTTGATGATCAACTTCATCAAACCAACAAGAATCAAGATTGTGAAACTCATTAAAGTCATCTAAGTCTAGAAATTCCAAGGTAAGTGAATTAGGGTTTTTGGTGCAAGAAGAATTTTCCACTCAAGACTTATTCTTCCAATATCTAAGGTAAGTTTTATGGCATTTTCATGGTGTTTGAAGTATTGTAAGGCTGAAACACTTGAATGGTAGAAGAATATGGGAAATGGGTCATAAATATGGCAATAGTGTCACTTTTGAATAGAAATTTGGATTGAATTATGGATATTGGTATGTAGTGATTATGAATATGCTATGAATGATATCTAGAGCATGAAATAAGTATTATATGTGAAGAAACATGATATTGAACCATGATCATGATTTTGGAGAATTGAAGGGAAATCGTAAAATGCGAATAATGTAAGTGAATGGGAATTGTTGTTTATGATATTGTGATTGTTGTTATGAATGATTGGGAATTGATATGGAATATGGAGGAAGTCGTATAAACAAAGGAAATGCTGCCCAACTTTCTCTAGCTTTAGTCAAGACTAGTGCTCATCCTCGTGGGGAGCACCAGTCTTATTTGTAAGAAAGAAAGATGGCTCTCTACGAATGTGCATCGATTATAGGCAATTGAATAAGGTGACAATAAAGAACAAATATCCTCTCCCAAGGATCGATGATTTGTTTGATCAATTACAGGGCGCCAAGTGATTTTCCAAAATAGACTTGAGGTCGGGTTATCATCAAGTAAGAGTTAGAGAAGAAGATATTCCCAAGACAGCTTTCAGAACAAGATATGGCCATTATCAATTCCGGGTGATGTAATTTGGGTTAACTAATGCCCCAATAGTGTTCATGAATCTGATGAATAATGTATTCAGGCCTCTCTTGGATCTGTTCATAATAGTATTCATCGATGACATTCTGGTATACTCTCGCACAGAATCGGAGCATGCAGACCATTTACGTATTGTTCTTGGAGTTCTCCGAACTCACGAATTGTATGCAAAATTTTCGAAGTGCGAGTTTTGGCTGAATTCTGTGACATTTCTGGGCCATGTTATTTTAGATGATGGCATTAGAGTTGACACTCAGAAAATTGAGGCTGTAAAGACTTGGCCAAGGCCTACGACGCCTACAGAAGTTCGTAGCTTTCTGGGATTAGCAGGCTATTATAGAAGATTCGTAGAGGGCTTTTCATCTATTTCGGTGCCATTGACGAAACTAACCCAAAAGTCAGCTAAATTTCGGTGGAATGATGCTTGTGAATGCAGCTTCCAAGAGTTGAAGGACAGATTGACCTCAGCTCCAGTCTTGACCCTCCCAGAAGGGCCGAATGGTTATGTTGTGTATTGTGATGCTTCTGGTGTTGGGTTAGGGTGTGTACTGATGCAGCATGGTAGAGTTATCGCTTATGCTTCGAGACAGCTGCGGAAACATGAAAAGAATTACCCAACTCATGATCTCGAATTGGCTGCAGTTATCCCAGCATTAAAAATGTGGAGACACTACTTGTATGGTGTGCACGTTGATATCTATACAGATCTGTGTGTCTTCAATACATTTTGTGTGTGGAGTTAAATGTGTGTGTGTGTGCGGTGGTTAGAATTATTGAAAGATTATGATGTGAATATTTTATACCACCCCGGAAAGGCAAATGTAGTAGCTGATGCGCTGAGCCGCCGATCAATGGGCAGTCTATGTGAAGTGCCCTCAGAGAAGAAAGAATTGATTCATGAGCTCCACCAACTAGCTAATCTTGGAGTACGTTTAATTGATTCAGGTGGTGCAGGAGTTAGTGTTAATAATCCTACAGTTTCATCCTTGAACATGGAAGTGAAAGAGCGGCAATATGAAGACCCTCAATTGAGCCACTATAGAGACACGGTTCATGAAAAAGAGAAGTCTCCATTTGAAATCTCTATAGAGTGAGTTCTTAGATACCGAGGCAGGCTATGTGTGCCGAATGTTGCAGAATTGCGTCGTCGAATTCTAGAAGAAGCTCATTATTCTCGGTATTCTATTCATCCAGGAGAAACAAAGATGTATCATGAACTCAAGTTGATATATTGGTGGGATGGCATGAAAAGAGACATAGCAGAATTTGTAGCCCAATGTCCGAAGTGGCAGCAAGTAAAGATCGAACACCAAAAGCCAGGAGGATTGTTGCAAGCAATGGAAATTCCTACTTGGAAATAGGAAGTGATCAATATGGATTTCGTTGTGGGATTACCTCATTCCCGAGGCAAGTATGATTCTATATGAGTGATTGTGGATAGATTGACGAAAGTAGCTCATTTTCTTCCTGTTAGAACCACATACTCAGCAGAAGATTATGCGAGGTTGTATCTCAAAGAGATTGTGAGACTTTATGGAGTTCCGATATCCATTATCACAGATAGAGGAGCACAATTTACAGCTAAGTTCTGGAAATCCTTCCAAGAAGGTCTAGGTACTCAAGTGAAACTCAGTACGGCATTTCGTCCGCAAACTGATGGGCAAGCCGAACGTACTATTCAGACCTTGAAAGATATGCTACGAGCATGTGTACTAGATTTCGGTGGTAGTTGGGATGACCACTTACCTCTTATTGAGTTTGCATACAACAATAGCTACCATTCAAGTATCCAAATGGCTCCGTACGAAGCGTTATATGGAAGGAAGTGCAGGTCTCCAATTGGATGGTTTGAAATCGGAGAAGTACAACTAATAGGCCCTGAGTTGATTCAACAAGCAGTAGAAAAAGTCAAGGTGATCCGAGATCGGTTGTTGACAGCCCAAAGTTGCCAAAAATCTTATGCGGACAACCGCCGACGAGACTTAGAATTTCAGGTCGATGATTGGGTGTTTTTGAAGGTGTCACCAATGAAAGGGTAATTAGATTTGGTAAAAAGGGAAAGTTAAGTCCCCGGTATATTGGACCCTATAAGATTATCCGTAAGGTGGGTCAAGTAGCTTATGAATTGGACTTGCCTTCGGAGCTTGAATTAGTCCATCCAGTTTTCCATATCTCGGTGCTCCGCAAATGTGTTGGAGATCCTACGAAGATTGTACCAATAAATGATGTACAGGTGACAGAAAAGCCAGTTTATGAAGAAGTGCCTATTGCCATTTTGGATAGGCAAGTACGAAGACTCCGGAACAAGGAAGTAGCTTCAGTTAAGGTCTTGTGGCGATATAACAATCGAGAAGAGATGACTTGGGAAGCGGAAGAGAAGATGAAATCCACATATCCGCACTTATTTCTGCCTCTGGAAGAGATCTATGATGAGACATCGAGATTATGAGGTATGTATGTTTCTTTTAATGCATATGGGTCGTGTGTAGCCAATTTATATTGCTATTGTGTTGTGGCCCTGTGAGGCAATGTTATTATGGGTTGTTGTGACAGGATGGTAGTGCCATATTACAGGGGAAACTATGGCAAAATTTTTATAGAATCCCCGATGACTTAACATTCGAGGACGAATGTTCCAAAGGGGGGAAGAATGTTACACCTTGAAAATTTCCCGTTAGCATACAGTGAATAGACTAATGAAGGGCGTGACGAGTATGATGTTTTGATAAGTAAGAAATAGCCTTTAATGGTCCTAATTAAGATTTCCAAAGACATTCGAGGTAAGAGGGGAAAGTTGCTAAGGAAAGCGAGTTATAAGTTGTGTGTCGGGCAAGAATTACGAGTATCGAGTTAATGACGTTCTAATGGTGCTTTGGGAAAGAGTTATAACGTCCCTTAGATTGATGTGGAAGTGTTGAATAAGTGTTAAGAAGGTTCCATAAGGATTGGAGATCAGACGAACGACGGAGAACATTTCTGGGAGAAGGAGTTGTACGACCGACTTATACGGTCCGTATAACATTATACGGTCCGTATAAGGGGCCGTATAACACCCAGCAGAGATGATGTCTGGCCAGTGGTGAACCACGACCACTTGTACGGGCCGTGAAACCTTCCACGGACCGTATAAGTGTCCGTGGAAGTCCCGACGAGCTGAATAAGTTCTAGTTATATAAATATGTTCCCACCTCATTTATTTCATTTCCTACATTCCTTCATCTTTCTCAAGACCTCCAGAAGGTTCCATATACTTCATCCAGAAGAATACAAAAGAGAACAAAGATCAATATCAAGAATTTAAGTGAATCAAGTGTATGAAATTCATCAAAGTTTATCCAAGCAAAGAAATTTAAAAGGAAGTGAGTTAGGGTTTTTGGTGCAAGAAGAGTATTGCTATTCAAGTCTTGTTCCTACATCATCTAAGGTAAGTTTCCTGGTATTTTCATGATGTTTGAAGTATTTAAAAGTTGAAACACTTGGATTGTAGTAGAATATAGCAAATGGGTCATAAATGTGGGAATAGTGTCATTGTTGAGTAGTACTTGGAATGAATCATGAAAACGGATATGTTATGATTATAAGTAGATTATGAATGGTATGTAGAACATGGAATGAGTATTATATGTGAATAAACATGATAGTGAACTATGATCATGATTTTGGAGAATTGAAGGGAAATTGTGAAATGCGAATAATGTAAATGAATGAGGATTGTTGTTATGAATGTTTGGGGGTTGATATGGAATATGGAGGAAGTCGTATAAACAAAGGAAATGCTGTCCAATTTTCTCTAGCTTTAGTAAGCACGTCTTTATAATTGTTTAGCTAATGTCGATACGAATTCTCTTGAAGGAAGAAACGCGAGTATCGAAGAAGACCGAGCAAGTGATAGAATAGCTAAACGACAAAGGTATGTGAGGCTAGTCCTTCCTTTCTAAGGCATGAATCTTATGGCATGACTTTCCTCCTTCTTCATGAATCTCCTATCTTCAAGAAAACTAAGAGTCTATGATTGTGAATAGCTATATGAGACACGAGATACATTATGTGTACGATGATGATGATGAGCTTAAGCCTAAAAGATTCTAAAGCCTACGATATGATGTGCTATAAGCTAATGATTCCGAATATGATTCTCTCATGTTGTTCATTGTATACACTCACCTTATATGCTAATTCCTTCAAGGTGAGGCAGAATGTTTATAAATGCTCCATAATGGAATCGGGGGTTCACGACCTTCTGTCACCCCGATAAAGTATAGTTGTCTCTGAGTTCCTATGCATGCATTATGATGATTACACTATGATGAGTACATTATGATGAGTTATGATGAGTATATTATGATGAGCATATTATGATGAGCATATGATGATGATATTACACCGCGCCTAAATGGCCGGGCGATCGGCTATTTAAGGCGTAACAGATATACACCATGGCCAGATGGCATGGGTAGACACCACTAGTGGGCGGCATGAGATGGTACCCCGGACAGAAGGCCTGGACGCAGGCTAATGCTATTGATTATCATACCGTACCTATATGGTCAGGCAGCTTATATATTTATGCATACATGATATGATGATGATTATAAAGTAAGCCAGCATACATTATTTCTTTTATGATTCACAGTCAGTTACAGATTGCTCATCATTTGATGCCTCCTCATTTCATTGATGTATCATTATTGTTTATGCCTTACATACTCAGTACAATGTTCGTACTGACGTCCGCTTTCTTTGTTGGGCCGTGTGTTCATGTACCCGCGGGGTAGACGGGGAGGCGATCCGGACTCGTACGAACTATTAGGCGGTTGAGAGCACTCCATTTTCCGGAGGTACCATTGATTATTCTTTTGGTATATATATATGTATGTATGTTTTGGGCATGACGGGGTCCTGTCCCGTCTATATATCTAGTACTCTAGTAGAGGCTCGTAGATGCGCAGTTGTGAGTAGTATGGTCTCACAAGTTCTCATTGTATGTGTATATATATATATATATATATATATATATATATATATATATATATATATATATATATATATTATTTTGATAGCCGAAGGGCTCGTGTATATAAAGTGAATATGTCTCAAATGATAATAGTTTTTCTATGATTATGAGCATAAGAAATAAGAATGAGAGCAGATGAGTAATAGAATGAGTGGTGCTCGGTGGTCAGCCTCGGGTGCCCGTCATGGCCCTAGTCGGGTCGTGACACTGTCCGTCTCCCTGTACCTGCGAGCATGAACAAAGCCCCCCGAGCAACGGGGAGTCAGTACAGATAATGTACCGAGTATGTAAGGCATAAGAACAACATATGAACATAAGAATCATGGATAAGATCTGAACCCATAACTGAAATGACTGACTGCATTAACTTGTATGAACTAGTATCTGCCTAAATCTGCATAAATCTGCGTAACTGACAATGCCTCTGTGGGCACATAATATGCATGCTCATACCTATCAATGATGGTCGCGCATGTATATGGGTGCACATATAACGCCTGATGTACGTGCGTGTATAACCCCTGTAAGCCTCTATGGCATCTCGTCATATCATATTGGCTCCTCTGTGGCTATAATCAATGTCATCATCATATTAGCAATGCGTATATAACGCCAATATCTCTTCTCATACTTTACATATACCTAATATTCGCGTATATAACACCTGGTATGTGTGCGTATATAACGCCTTCTAGTCACGGGTCAATATACATAATATATAATGAATGCAAATGTATGAATAAACTGTTTGCACAGAACTGGCTACATAATACTAGACCCATGAGCAGAAGGATTACTCATAAATGGGGTAAATGAACATCAAAGACTGAAGTACTCCTAATACTTCTAAGACTAGAGTAATATGGAACTCGCTTACTCGCTTGTTTGATCATATCATAGGAACATGCCAAAAGAAGAAAGGAATGACCTTAACATACCTTGGAGTATCTCCAATCCACCAACCTTTACCTCTCTAACTTGTAAATCTACAATTAAGATAAAATAGGGCTTAATTAGGCTATTTACTTTGCTTACTAACCATCCTCAAATACATATAAATTAGAATCGTAGCAATAATTTCCTTTGTGAGCCTACAACTCTCCAACTCCTCATTCGATCCCATATCAACTACAATACTCACATCAACAACGACAACACACACACACACACACACACACACACACACATATATATATATATATATATATATCAAAATATATTCAAAATCCATTCCCAATCATCTCTTAAAATAACCCTAAGTGACACACTCACATCAACTCCTCATTCGATCCCATATCAACTACAATACTCACATCAACAACGACAACACACACACACACACACACACACACACACACATATATATATATATATATATATATATATCAAAATATATTCAAATCCATTCCCAATCATCTCTTAAAATAACCCTAAGTGACTATCTTGTCTTTCATCTACTTACCACTTCCACAACTATCCCCTCTTCACTTAATATCACTAAAACTCTTGATAACCAACTTAAATACAAAGGTACAAATCATGTACATACCTTGAGGGGTCAAGAATCCCAAGAATCACTTCAACTTCAACTCCCTAAACTCCATAACTTGAAGAAACCTTAGAGGCAACCTTCTTCTTTACCATTTCGGGTTTACGGGATCCGAGTCTTATCAAATCTTCACTAATATGATGGAAAATATTGGGAGAGAATATCTTAGGGTTTTTATAATTTTGGAAGGAGTAAAATATGAAATAGGGTCGTGGACCACCTATTTATACTTAGAAGCCAAAAAGGCTACAGCGTCCGGTTCGACAAGCTAGTCGACGGCTCGTCAACATGTCGACGGTCCGTCGACCTGCGCCTGCAGATGTATGGCTGCGAGATCCTATCGAGGCCACATGCCCATGGTCCTTCGAACATGTCGACGATGACTGGTGTCCTGTAGGTTTTTCTGGTTCAGTTCAAATCGCGTCGATTCGATTCGCGCAACTTTTAACTCTATAAATTGCCAGGAATATCTGGTGGTATTGCCAGGAATATCTGGTGGTACCCTTGTACAAGGGGTAAGACATTTTCTACCTCCAAACCGGGCTCGGGTCTTTATTCCAAGGGCATACCCAACTAGGAAACCATAGGTTCTACCACTACGAACACGAGGGGTGTAACATTCTCTCCCCCTTAGGAACATTTGTCCTCGAATGTTCGAACAATACTGAGTTATAAAAATTTCGACAGGTTTCCCCTGTACTTAGACCAATCCATCCTGCATGCAACAACCCAAATAATGCCACACAGGGCTATATACTATAACACACAATGCTATGGCCTCACACGACCAATCACGATAACTGAAATGAAATAATACCTGAGGGCGATGACGCCTCAGACTGAACCTCTTGTACTGCTGGGAACAAGTGCGGGTACTCCGTCTTTGTTGCCTCTTCCGCTTCCAAAGTCATTCCTCAACATTCTTATTCCTCCACAAGACTTTAACGAAGGCTACATCCTTAGTTCGCAACTGACGAACCTATCTGTCCAATATAACCACTGGAACTTCTTCGTATGATAACTGCTCGATCACCTGAATGTCATTCACTGGTATTACTCTTGAAGGATCTCTGATACACTTACGAAGCATTGATACATGAAATACTGGATGTACCAATTCTAATTCAGAAGGCAATTCTAGCTCATATGCCACTGTACCCACTATACAAATGATCTTATATGGCCTAATATATCGAGGGCTCAACTTACCCTTCTTACCAAACCCCATCACTCCCTTCATAGGAGAAACTTTTAGGAACAACCAGTCGCCTATCTCGAACTCTAGATTACGTCGCTGATTATCCGCATAGGATTTCTGTCGGCTCTGAGCTGTTAGCAACCTCTCTCTAATCACTTTCACCTTATCAACTGCTTGTTGAATTAAGTACGAGCTCAGTAACCGATTCTCCCCGACATCGAACCACCCTATGGGCGATCGCATCTCCGCCCATATAAGGCCTCATAAGGAGCCATACGAATACCGGAATGGTAACTATTATTATATGCAAACTCGATAAGAGGCAAATGATCATCCCAACCCTTGAAAGTCAAGTACACAAGATCTAAGCATATCTTGCACGGCGGTCGTATGGTACGCTCTGCTACCGTCCATCATGGGTCCTGGGGGTGAAATGCCGTTCTAAGACTCACCTGAGTCCCCAATCCCTGCTGAAAAGATTTCCAGAATTTAGTTGTGAACTGTGCTCCCCTATCTGAAATAATGGTTGAAGGAACACCATGAAGTAGTACAATTTCCTTAAGGTAAAGCTTTGCATAATCCTTGGCTGCATAAGTAGTTCTGACAGGCAAAAAGTGGGCTAACTTTGTAAGCCTATCAACTATGACCCATATCGAATCGCACTTCCGTTGAGTACGGGGCAACACTGTAATAAAGTCCATATTAATTACCTCCCACTTCTATGTCGGAATCTCCATAGCCTGCAATAGACCTCCAGGCTTCTGGTGCTCTATTTTGACCTGCTGACAATTTGAACACTGAGCGACAAATTCCGCTATATCTCTTTTCATACCATCCCACCAATAAACTTCCTTGAGATCATGGTACATCTTTGTGGAGCCTGGGTGAATAGAATAGTGGGAGTAATATGCCTCTCCCATAATCTGCTGACGGAGTCCTGCAACACTAGGGACACATAATCTACCTCGATACCTGAGTACTCCATCACCTGTGATCACAAAGGGTGTCTTTTCTTTCTGAGGGGCTGTATCTCGGTAAAGAACTAGAACAAGATGCTCATACTGACGCTCCTTTATCTCTACTACCAAGGATGATACTGTTGTGTCTTGAACAGTAACTCCTGCATCACCTGAATCTATCAATCGAACTTCGAGGCTAGCCAATCGATGAACCTCGCGGATCATTTCTCTTCTCTCTGGTGACATGTGAGACAAGCTACCCGTAGATTTACGACTGAGAGCATCGGCTACTACATTAGCCTTCCTGGGATGGTACAAAATATCCACATCATAATCTTTTAACCTCTCCAACCATCGTCTCTGACAAAAGTTCAAGTGCTTCTGTGTAAAGATGTACTGGAGACTTTTATGATCAGTATAGATATCAACATGGAAACCGTATAAGTAGTGCCTCCATATCTTCAAGGCATGAATCACTGCCGCTAACTCAAGATCATGGGTTGGATAATTATTCTCGTGCTTCTTCAACTGTCTAGAAGCATAAGCGATAACCTTACCATGCTGCATCAACACATAGCCCAATCCAACACCTGAAGCATCACAATATACCACATAGCCATCTGCTCCTTCTAGAAGAGTCAAAACTGGTGCTGAAGTTAGCTTATCCTACAACGTCTGAAAACTCTGCTCACAAGCATCTGTCCACTAGAACTTAGCTGATTTCTGAGTCAACTTGGTCAATGGGGCTGAAAGAGAGGAAAATCCTTCTACAAACCTCCTATAATAACCTGCCAAGCCCAAGAAACTACGTATCTCCGTTGGTGCCATAGGCCTTGGCCAATTCTTCTGTCACACCCTAATACTGATCAGGGTGTGATGGGCACCCGACCCTTACCTAGGGCCGAGCGAACCCTCTGACGCTCACTTCATGCATAATTTTTTTTTTCTAAGTCGGCACACACATAGTAAGGCTCTCTTGTTGCTTTTAAAACAAATAAAATGTGCACTGTACACAACGCATATCATAATACAAACTAACGCATTGGCCTATAAATCCATTGACAGACTGACTTCTGCTACCCACGACTCTGTCTGCAAAGTCTCTAACTGTAATCAGAAACCCTGGCACGTGTGCTATGACTCGGCTACACTCCAGGCCAAATGGAGCTTGCCAACTTCGCTGGAAGATCTTCTATCCTGGCTTCTATCCGTCTGAGTGTACCTGCGTGGCATGAACGCAGCCCCCGAAGAAGAGGGGTCGGTACGAGCAATGTGCGAGTATGTAAGACATGAACGATAACAACATAGTAAGAGTCACGGGAGTATATCATGTAAAGAGAGTATACGTACATACGAAATATATCATGGGAAGGTGGGTGTACGTACATATGGAACATATCACGTGTAAAACGGTAAAGACTTTGTGCGAGCAATAACCGTATGGAAACATAGACGGTAGCATAGGATAAAGGAGTAACACGTACATGTGAGTGCCACTCGGGCGGAAGCCATGCATGCCTAGCTTTTTCTTTTTCTTTTTACGAACACGGTGTTTCTTGTTTTTGTACATAGAAAACGAGATACTTTTCGAAAAATGGTACTTTTTGCTTGCGGTACGACGCCGAATTCATCGCCCTCCCACCCCCCCCTCCCCAACAGTGTCCCAAATATATCATAGTATATATATGCATATATCACACAAACAGACGCCGCGTACGGCTCTCCCATATCCCGCGTCCGGGATGATAAGTCAGCTGAATCAGGTGGACACAGTTGCCCTCCCCATTCCCCACATATACAATATACACATACATTCATCAATATCAGGTATTATATACATTATCACATAAACAAGACGCATGGGAGCCCAAGGAAAAGCTATAACGCTATCGGAGTGACGTAAGGTCGGTAACCTCCGATTTTATTATGAAATAACCATGGGCGCTTTATCTCACCTTGAAGGAACTAGTAGTAAGGCGAGACAATCATTGGAGGTCAACATTATGAATAAACATGGAATAGAATCATAGTGTAGCATTTCATGTACTTTGGAACCTTAAGCCATAAGATCATTCTCGTCATAGTCATCATAGTACCATTCTCATTTTTTTTGACATCGTCATAGCCATTGAAAACCATAGCCTTGGCTATTATCGTCATATACCTTTCTTATTCCTGGCATCATTATTATCATCATAGAACGATGGTAGTCGTTTTAGTTAGTAGGACTTTCGATGTTATAAAGCTTGGTTTTTTTTTTTTTTTTTTTTTTTTAAAAAGAAAAAATTGAGTATTTTGGAAAAACACTGGTAAACTTTTAGGGAAGAAAATCATGCGTTGGGGTCGAAGGTTTAGTTAAAACAACTACTAATTTGATAGTAGGAACGATAACCAAAAACTTTTATTAGCTATAGCATGAAAATAAGCTTAATGTAACAATAAGAAGGGATTTGGGAATAGTGGGCCCGCCTCGGTCGAATGAGGCGGCGTACACAATTTACGTATAATACATTTCATAATGTTGCTTATGGAAGTCTTAGGGTGATCGGGTCGTATTCTTGCAAGTCCTAGGGTGTTTCGACCTTTCTTTCACTATTCAAGCACTTTTGGTTCAATGCCACTGAATGAATAGTAACTATTTTTCAATCTCGGATTTCTAGAGTTAGGGAAGTCCCCGAGGCGCGAAATCAAGCCTATACGTCTAGGACATGCCAAAGAAAGAAAGTAAGGTCTTACATACCTCTTGCCACTCCTTGACCTCTCCAAATTCACGTTGCAAATCCGCCGAAATCTACAATTTGGTCCGTTTACCAAGCCTTGATTAGAAGCCTTTAGAGTTGGATTCTTAAATGAACTTGGCTACCGAAATTTCGAAAGACTTCCCCCGTAAATATACCATGCCCAAAATCCAACTCGGCTCATTTTAATCAACAATAGCAATCCGGAATTCAACCCGGCCAAACTAACAATAATTCCAACAATCTTGCCAACAATACAATAAGCCGTTTATATTTATTTTACATGATATTCCAACAACTCAATCAACATACTACTTTTCCCGAGACCTTCTAACTTCAATGAAACAACAACGACATACTTCCTTCTTTAAAATTTAATCACAACAACCCTCTTTTCAATCTTCCAAATCATTAAATAAATTCAATCCATTTTTCTACACATACACTATTCTATTCGGCCATACACACACATGCATATCTTTCATGAATTTCCATCCTTGTCTTTACATTACAACAACAACCAAAACACTAAATAGAATCATTGAATCATTGTTCCATTAACCATGCATGCATACGGCCACAATGCCATCTCACGGCCACACAACCACCAACATCACAATTTCATGCGTTTCATTCATTTCGTCATAACATACATAACAACAATAATTATAACACTACATAAAAATTAATTCATTCTTTCATGCAACACAACACACAACCACACGGCCAAGCTCCCACACCAACAACCTCATAAATTTCATTCACTTTGCATACTACAACATACATAATCATCCAAAGCATGTATAAGAACATAAACTCTTACCTCTTTCCTCAATTCCCCACTTGACTAGAATTTGTAACTTGCAAGAATATGTCTTCTTCTTGCTCCAACAATCATCTCATGTTAAAGGGGACCTCCCAATTGCTTAGAATACTTGAAGAGAATAATTTTTGGCAATTAATATCCATGGCTTCCAATTTTTTTTTCTTCTTTTCCATGGTGGCCGAATGGCCTAGTCTTTTTTTTCCTCTTTGTTTTCTTTTCTTTCTTTCTCCCTCTCCAACTCTTTATATAAAAGATGAATAAGTCATCTTTTCATAATTTGCACCCTAGTCCCCCACTTATGGTCATATATCTTCCTTCCCTCTTTCTAGACTTTTCTTCTTTTTTCTTGATTTTTCTTTTCTTTTCTTGAATTCTCTTACTTGGTCAAAGAAGACCAAGTGTCTTCCTTAATACACTTTGGTCCCTCTCCATTTACACTTTGCCCCTTTTCAAGACTTTTTCTAGTACTTGGTGAAATTACTATTTTACCCCTCGACTTTCCTTATTATTACCATTTTGTCCCTAACCTTCCACATTATTTTCACGGCCCATTTTGCGAATTTCTCTTCTTGCCCTTAGCCTTTCTCAATATTTCCACAATACCAATATCCATAAATAACATTCCCAACGACTCCGACACTAAATTTATTTTAGAACATGGTCTTGTCCTTAATTTCTTACCATTATCCCACAACGTCCGAACGTACGAAATACGGGCTATAACATCTTCACAGCCTCAATTTTCTGGGAATCCACTCTAACGCCTTCCTCTGAAATGATGTGACCCAGAAAAGCCACAGAGTTCAACGTAACTCACACTTAGAAAACTTGGCATACCACTCTTTACCTCGAAAAATTCCAAGCACTATCCACAGATGTTCTGCATGATGGGCCTCTGACGGCGAATAAACCAGAATATCATCTATGAATACAATCACGAACAAATCTAGAAAGGGCCTGAATACACGATTCATCAGATCCATGAATACAGTTGGGGCATTAGTTAGCCCGAACGACATAACACGAAACTCATAGTGGCCATATCTAGTCGGGAATGCCGTCTTCGGAATGTCTTCTTCCTTGACCCTGACCTGGTGATATCCTGCTCTCAAGTCTATCTTCGAGAAATATTTAGCGCCTTGCAACTAATCGAACAAATCATCGATCCTCGGGAGCGGATACTTATTCTTTATGGTCACCTTATTCAATTGCCTATAATCAATACACATTCGCAAGGAGCCATCCTTCTTTCTTACAAATAGTACCGGCGCTCCCCGCGGCGATGTACTAGGCCTGATAAAGCCCTTCTCGAGCAAATCTTTCAACTGTTCCTTCAACTCTTTCAACTCCGCAGGTGCCATCTTATAAGGAGGGATAGATATTGGCTGAGTGTCTGGCAATAGGTCAATAGCAAAATCAATCTCCTCTCGGGAGAATGCCCGGAAGCTCATCCGGAAACACACGGAAACTCATTAACCAAAGGAACAGACTGAAGAGTCGGCGACTCTGCTTGCACATCTTGAACTCGAACTAGGTGAAAAATATACCCTTTTTTGATCATCTTCTCTGCCTTAAGGTAGGAAATAAACCTACCTCTAGGCGGAACAGCATTGCCCTTCCACTCTAGGACTGGCTCGCCTGGAAACTAGAATCGAACCATCTTTGCTTTACAATCAACATTAGCATAACAAGAAGCTAACCAGTCCATGCCCATGATAACATCAAAATCAATCATATCTAACTCAATTAGATCTGCTACGGTATGGCGGTCACAAACTATAACAACACAGTCTCGGTATACTCGCCTAGCTATAACCGGATCACCAACTGGCGTAGATACCTCAAAAGGTTTAATCAACTCAGGCACTATCCCAAACTTGCCGGGAACAAAGGGCGTAACATATGATAAAGTGGAACCTGGGTCAATCAGTGCATAAACATCGTGGGAGGAAACTGATAATATACCTGTAACAACATCAGGAGACGTCTCACGGTCCTGTCTACCAGCCAATGCATACACGCGGTGCTGAGGACCGCTCGAGCTGGATGCTCCACTCCTCCCCCTACCTCGCCCCACTGGCCGGCGTCCGAAAAAAACGCTTGAGAGGGCGCCTTTGTAAAAAAAGAGCCATCCACAGACCCTGTAGGCTGAACCATACCTGAACCAACCCCCATCGGGCACTCCCTCATCCTGTGGCCTGGCTGTCCACAAGCACAGCAAACATCTAAACCCAACCGACACTGGCCTGCATGTAACTTGCCGCACTGATGTTACACCTCGAAAATTTCCCCTTAGTATATAAGCGAGTAGGCTCGCGAAGGACACGACGTATACGAGGTTGGATAAGCAGGAAGTACAAATTGATAGTCCTAATTAAGATTCCAAAGGCATCCGAGTTGAAGCAAGAAAGTAGTTAAGGGAATCGAGTTATAAGTTAGTGTATTGGACACAAACTAGGAGTATTGAGTTAATGATGCCTTAAGAATGTTGTGGAGAAGAGTTATGAAGCCTCCGAGATTCATAATGAAATGATAAACAAGTGCTAAGAAGGTCCCATAAGGATTAGAGGTCAAACGAAACGACGGGAACCATTCCGGTCGGAACCGTGAGTTCCACGACCATATTCCACGGACGGACAAGGTTCCACGACCCGTGGCGTGTCCGTGGAACATCCAGCAGAAAGTGTGGCTGGCTGGTCATGAACCACGACCAGTTCCACGGCCAACAAAGGGTTCCACGGACCGTGAAGCTGTCCGTGGAAGTCCCACTCGGCTGAACCTCTCCAAGCCTTTAAATGTTAAGTCCACTTCATTTTATTCATTCTCATCCACGACTTCAACCTCTCCACACCTCTAGAAACTTCCAAACATTTCATCCACAAGAAAACTAAGGAGATCAAGGATCAATAACAAGATTTGAGGAGAATCAAGCATAAGAAACTCCATTAAAGCTACCAAAGTCAAGGAATTCCAAAGAGAGAAATAGGGTTTTGTCTAGAAGGTGTATTATCATCAAGGTTTATTCCTCTACCATTCGAGGTAAGTTTCATGAACTTTAGATGTTGATTGAAGTATTATTAAGATGAAACACTTAGATTATGAAAGAGTATGAAAAATGGGTCATAAATGGGTAGATTATGCCATTGTTGAATAGTAGTTGAGGAGAATCATGAAAATGGTTATGTTGAGATTGTGAATATGTTATGAATGATATTTAGAGCATGGGATAAGTATTATAAGTGAACAAATGTGACAATGAACCGTAGTCATGAATATGGAGAATTTAGGTGAAATTATGAAATGCGAATCATGGGAATGAATGACGA
>NC_081353.1:63668544-63731508 GCF_029784015.1 Lycium ferocissimum
CTAGAAATTCCTTCACCACGGGACGGATATGAAGAGTTGGCGCTTTGCTTCGTGTCTTGAACCGGACTAAATGATAGATATAGGCCTTAGCAATCATCTTCCTCGCCTTGAGATAGGAAATAAACCTACCTCTCGGGGACACTGTATTACCTTTCCATTCTAAAACTAGTCCTCCCGGAAACTGAAATCGAGCCATGTTTGTTCTACAATCAACATTGGCGTAACATGAGGCTAGCCAATCCATACCAATAATAGCGTCAAAATCTAAATTTTTCAACTCATGTAAATTAGTCATAGTATGGCGGTTGCAAACTACAACCACACAGTTAGGAAAAAAGGGATCCTGATAACATAGCTCTATCGCATGATCTAAGATAAGAAAGAAAGGTCAATTATTCCTAAATGCCCCCATCCTCCTGTTTATAAGTGTGGCACGCTTCACACCCATAAGCAAAACTCAACTGGACATGGCTCGTAGACACACCCTAGGACGAACTGCTCTGATGCCACTTTTGTCACGACCCAACCAGAGGGCCATGACGGGCACCCGAAGCTAACCCACCAAGCTCCTCTGAACATACATCTCATAATCATTTCTAGGTGGACCACAAAGACAGCTCATGGGTCTCATAATCTGTAAGGGCAAATATCACAAGTTAATGACACATCGCTACATAATCATCAATAAATATGCCCATACACATAAGCTAACAAGGCTACAAAAATATAACACAACAATACGAACTGTTAACAATATTGGACTTCTAGCTGCACACATCTATCTATGAGCCTCTCTATAGAATACAGGAATCCATGAAGACGGGGCAGGACTCTGCCATCCCCAAGTATATATATGTATACACAAGAGTAGTACCAATAAGTTGCAGCTTCGGAACAACTAGAGCCTTTCTGAAACTCCGTTGATGAAGCCTTTAAGGATCAGACCCGTCTACCTGCGGGCACGAACGTAGCGTCCACAAGAAGGGACGTCAGTGCGAATAATGTACCGAGTATGTAAGGTATGAATAAAAACATAACAAGGGATATGGAACATAACATGAGCTAAAGAGAAAACTTGCACATTTGAATGCCTCTTAAGGCGGATAACATGCAAGCTTAGTCTCTTTAAAAAAAATTATTTTTCATACATATACAACATAGTAGTGCTGCGGAACGTGCAGCCCGATCCATATATCCTATCATCATTATATATATTGCTGCGGAACGAACGGCCCGATCCATTTAACCATATATCCCGCGTCCGGGACGATATCATAATATACCAACTGATCAGGCGGTTATGCGTATATAATGCCACGCCATTTTTCCCATATCCCATATATACATATATAATATAAGTAGCATGCATTAGAGCCCAAATAAAAGTTACCACTTTATCGGAGTGATGTAAGGTCGGTAACCTCCGATTTATATTATGGAACAATCATTATAACTATATCTCATCTTGAAGGAACAATTATTATAAGGTGAGATCAACAACAATGAATAAAATCAAGAAAATCATGAAATAAACTCAATATTCTCATAATAGCATCAAAACCATAAGCTTTGGTCAAAACCATAAGCTTTGGAATATCTAAAATGGAATCATCATCATCATTATCATCATGGAACATACTTATCTTTGGCATCATAAGAAACTCTAAGAGTCATGACCTTCTGGCTTTTGGGAAATAGGATATTATGGAAGTCATGTATGGGTTCATGAGAAGAGAATCATGCCTTTAGAAAGAAAGGGATTTAGCCTTAACATACCTTTTCGGTCGCCTTAACTTTAACTACTTAACGCTTGTTCTCCCAAGCTCATAAATCTACATTCAAGACAATTCATACTATTGTCAGGCTTATCATCATATTCTTGTCTTAATCCTTCAAATTAAATCCTCTTAGAATCTGATGTAATTCGGGCAGCATCTCCCCTGTTTATATCCCTAACCCGAAATCACAATACCAACAAAACAACAACAATAGAAACACCAATATCAACAACATCATCATCAACATCAATATGCTCAATAAAACATCCCACACGATGTTTCCCCAATTTCTCAACCACTCACTAAACCTTACGAAGCTTTAACAACTAAATTTCCCTGATACAATTCATAATATCCATAGTAAAGAATATCCTTACCTCAATCAAGGTTGGTAGAGTTTGAAATCTTATTTATCTTTGGTGGCCTCCTTTGATTCGTCAATATTCGTTGTTGAGAATAAGAACTACAGGACCTTATATGATTCCCGAGCCTAAATCCCGGGGTTTCACTTCATTTGGGCTACAATTTTGTGAAGGAAGTCGGGAGAATGTGCTACGGGGTTAGGAAAGGTTTGGGGAGCTAGTTGAATGAAAATAAGGGGTAAATACCCTTTTTATATTTTTCTAGAGTCGGTTTGCACCGACCTAGAACTTTTCGCGCACTGTAGCTGCGCGTGTCGCGCACTGTAGCTGCGCGCGTCGCGCACTGTAGCTGCGCGTTTCTTCTTTGCCCGCCTGACTTGTAACATCCATCATTCTCTACTCCGACGTCATATCGACGAGCGATTTGTTGCGTTGGAAACTAGACTTCATAAAATACATTTTAGGCTTTTAATTTACTTCAAAACTCTTCATATGCTAAAAGATATCGTTTCCCCAAATTGGCTCAAAATTATGGTACGAAATCTTGCCCATCCTTTCTCCAAAATTCCAACAACTTAGTTTCCTTATTTCACTTATTCTTCAATCCTTCCATGACCTGTTAAATGAACTTAAACCTCCATAACCATAAGATAGGCACACATATAATCTCATATATCCTAGGAAATATCTCCAATGTCTACAATTGAGCAACTAACACCTAAATAGGCTAAATAGAAGATGCTACTGAGCGAATTCGACATCGTATACGTAGTACAAAAGGCAATCAAAGGGCAAGCCTTAGCTGACCTGCTGGCAGAAAGTCCCGTCGATGACGAACTTGAACTATTACGAACTTTCTTCCCGGACGAGGAAGTGATGTCTATGGAAGAAGAGGTGATAGAACCATACTCAGGCTAGAGACTGCTCTTCGATGGAGCAGTCAATTACAAAAGATCAGGCATCGGGGTGATGTTAATACAAAAAAAAAAGACAACACTATCCGATGGCCGCAAAGCTCAATTTCAGATGTACTAACAACATGGCGGAATATGAAGTATGTGTCCTCGGCCTCAGGATGACGTTGGACATGAATATACAAGAGTTGTTGGTAATCGGGGACTCCGACTTGCTCATAAATCAAGTGAAAGGAAATTATGCTACAAAAAATGATAAGATACTCCCATATGTGAATCTGGTACAGAGATTGTGTGAGAGATTCAAGAGTATCGACTTCAGGCACACTCCAAGGGCTCAGAATGAGTTTGCGGATGCACTGGCGACATAGCGTCTATGATCCAGCACCCTGAGAGTACTCACATCGATCCACTAGAGATCACATTGAGTGAAGAACAGGCTCACTGCGCCCAAGTCGAGGCCGAGCTAGATGGCCAACCATGGTATGCCAATGTCAAGGCCTACCTGGAGAAAGGAGAGTATCCGCTAGAGAGTTCAGCAAATCAAAAGAAGACCATCAGGAGGCTGGCTTATGGGTTCTTCTTGAACAAAGATTTTTTGTACAAAAGGACCCCTGACCTCGGGTGTGTGGACGCTAATGTTACACCTCGCATTTTGCGCGTATTTGGAAAATTGGAAATAACCCGATTTTAAGGAATAAGGTCGAATGGATTGGACTTTTTCTTAAAAAACGAGTATGTCGGATATGAAGTTTGAATGTAAAATGGAGCAAGTCTAAGGGCAATTTTGGAATTTTTGAAATGTGCCTTTAAATTACACGGGAAAATAAGATCCGCAACCAATTGGGCTTTACAAAAATTATGGAATTAAGGCCCAAATTAAGGGGCATAGGACCCGCCAAGCCTCCGGCCCAATCCATGTTCCATTAATTTTTCCATGTGATTAATTAACTTAGGGTCCAGGTGTTATATATATCATCTTATGACCCTTAGAATATTCAAGAAGTTAGAAGAAGAGAAAACAAAAGGAACAAGAACAAAAAAAGAGAACCATTCATCACGGCCATAGATAAAATTTGCCCTTGAAAATCTTGAATCCAAAATTGACCTTGTGATTTTTATACCAATTCAAGGTTCCTTTACGCTCTTGGCGCAATTAGTTTGGAAGATTAAGTCTTGCTTTCGTCGTTTGGACAAGTTGTTCTAGTGAAGAACTTTGAAGAAAGGTAAGAGTTCATTCTTTTTTTATGTGTATGAATTGGCTTTATATGGGTCTTAGTATACAAAAGGAATGAAAATTCATGGAAAACTTGTACGGGAAGGTTGAGGCTCGTGTGCATGGCTACATAGCCGTGTGTGTATGTGTACATGTATAGTTATGGTGAGTTAAAATTATGTTGGATTCTAGTTGTGTTATGGGGGCCATGTTGAAAAAGGAAGTGGCAATATGCCATGAGGATGTCTCGAGCCTTGGAACAAGTAGTTGGCCGTGTGGTATGGTGCTAGGAACATGGCAATGAATTAATGTTATGAGAATGTTCGCCAAACGTCGTTGTGATCCTTATAGCGTAAATGGAGGTTTAACGGTTCAAGTTTGGCATTAGAATGGCTTATAAGCGTTATAAGAGAATATGTGTTCTAGATGTGGTTATGATGTAATTGTGGAAATGCTTGTTTATGTGCTCATACCTGATTGTTATTAATGAATTTGATAAATGATCATGTGTTATGAATATGTTCGTGAAGAATGGAAGTTTCTGATACGAGTTATGGTTTCGGTGGAAAGTTTGCATATTTGCAAGTAATATGATAAATTATATGTAATGCCTCCTAATGATGTTAGAGTGATCTTGGTGGTTAATGATGATGGAAATATTGATGTTGAAACCCTTAAAACCAAGTTATTTGTGTTGTCAATAATGCGTAAAGGTGCCGATTTGTGCTAATATATGATTCTAGTTGATATTTAATGTTGTTGGCTTGGTTGTTGTTGGTATTGGAGAAAAAAGATAAATTCTCGAAGGCCACATTTAGAGTGAGGGACTGTCGAAATTTTGTTAGACAAGAATTAGTTCAAAATGAATGCCAAGAAATCCTTATGTGGTTAACTTATGGTAAACTTGATCTCATTTGTAGAAAAGGACGAAAAGAGATTTGACCTGGAGAACGAATCGGAAGACCTATGTAAAGCTTTCCTATCTCATTTCTTGGCATGATCTAAGTTGTATTTTAAGGAAAAAACAAACGTACATTTTATAAAGTTTTTCTTCGAATTTGCAAAAAAAAAAAATGCCCTTTTTCCGAAATGCGAGCCCAAAGGGTTGAGGAGCTTTCATATGTTTTGATTGAAAGGTTATGTAAATGCTTGTAAATTGTCTAGAAAGTTATGAATCGTCCTAGGACCTATATAGATGATTCCATACGCCTAATATACATGATTCAAGCCCATCGCCCGGTTGTCCCGAGATGGACCCGTAAATTCCGATTTTAGACCCTTTATGTTCATGATTAGTTTCGAGCGGTTTTTTTTTAGAAACATTTTAACTACTATTTTAACTACTAAATGAAAATTGTTTTAAATATATCCTTAAGTCCTATAAATTATTTTGGACTATGAAAATGATCATAGAAAAGATTATTTCTCCGTAATGCACCATGACATCCGAAATTCGCATAATATGATTCCGTCCGATTTCCTTGCTTTGATTTGCTATTTGTTATGCTTCATTGAGTCCTCCGGAAATCTCGTATGGTATCTTATTGCAGAGAGTCTCTCACTACTCCACTCGTGGATGTGGACCTCAATATCAACCGAGCCAAGGGCCGGATATGTTCTCAAGCGTATTTCTCTCGCATTGTTCGCCGTGCTCAAGCGTGTGAGGGCCATTATATATACGTATACGGGTTACGGTGTATGTTGTGCCATGTACGTTTTGTTATGATTATGTTCGATATGGCCATTCATATGTTATGATCCGTTATGCTTGTGGCGCCGGCGCGGGGCGACCACGCTCGACCTCCGAGTCCCTAACGTACAAATTGGCATATGTTTTTCAAACACACTATTTACGAAACTCGACATGTATTTTGATTATATTCCATGAAGCATTTTGTTCATTCTCCGCACATTCTCGTTCCGATTCGATTTTGTTTATTACCGTCTCCGCTTTACATATCAAGACATTTTGCGGACCAACTTTCTTCGGAGTTGTTTCATGCATCCGCACGCGCGCTACGATCCGCCCTTGTGTCATCTATCGACTACTCGCTCCTTGTTCGGAGCTTACATTTCGATCACGACGGACTCGATATGTATGTACATTTTTTCGGGGGTACGACGGGTTTTTTCATCATATGTTATACTTTCCGCTACCGGTCGGACACACCGGGTTCGTATATGTTTTGTAGTTCGTGTACGTTAAGGGATGTATCTTATGACGGCTGATCGGCCTTCGTGCGTCATATTCGCTCGTGCGTCCCGAGAGACCTTGATTATTATTTATGTTTATTGCTATTACGCTATGACCGGGTAAGTCGGTATACAGTGTCCAACTCGGGCCCAGTCGCGGCCACGGAGTTGGGTCGTCGATTGTCCAAAGAAGCATGAAAGTCCTTAAAAGAGACGCGAGTCGAAGCATGCGGACCCCACGAATGGATTCATCTCATAAGCTAAGAAAATCCGGACGCAGGATAACCCGGATAACCGCGGAGCACGACTCCATGTAAATTCATGCAAAAGTTGCATGAATCCGATCAGGTTAAACGGTGAAATGAGCTCGCCTTAGCTGCTCGTAGCATAAGGGATGGACGTCATAGGACCCATCGAGCCTCCAGCCTCCAACGGACATCATTTCATCTTAGTCGCCATCAACTACTTCACTAAATAGGTGGAGGCGGCTTCCCACAAATCAATGACCAAGAAAGTCGTGGCCGACTTCATCAAAAACAATCTAATATGTCATTTTGGTGTGCCAGAATCCATCATTAAGACAATGGTACTTCAATGACATTTGATGAAAGACTTGAACAATTCAAGGTCACCCATAGAAAAATCGCCTACCTTTTGTTTAAAAAAGAGCATCAAAAGAATAATTGAGAAAATGGTCGACAACTACAAGAATTGGCACGAGCAGTTGCATTATCCTTTGTTGGGTACAGAACGACAACCCAAACTTCCACTGGGGAAACCCCATACCTCCTTGTTTATGGTACAAAAGCAATCGTACCCGTGTATGGAAATTTCATCGGGATCATTTAATTAGGCTAAAAGATTAGGGGTCAAACAAATTATGAACAGCGGCTATGATAGAGGAAAAGAGAATGGTGGCAATATGCCATGAGGATGTCTCGAGCCTTCAACAAGCCGGTCAAACCTCGACCTCTTGATGGACTTTCGTGCTCAATCGGGATTCTTGGTTCAAAATTAGTCATAAGAGAAATTTCGCGCCAACCGGCAAGGACCAAACATGGTCGTGAAAATTGAAAAAATCGAGATAGATGGACAAGAGCGGCCTAAAGCCATCAATAAAGACGTGCTCAAGAGATACTACGTTTAGGATTCCATTTGATTGTAATCACATTGTTATTTCCTTGTAATCATACCTTTTGCTTGTAATAGAAAGGAAAAAATGAATCATCTATGTAATGAACTATGCAATGACCTGACTTCCCCACAGTGGGATACGTAGTTAGTCCATATCGGACCCGGTCACATTATTAGTAGAACTAAAACTCATTTATTTTATTCTGAGCTACGTTCGCTGTGAATCAATCCTCGCCGACAGGATACAAAAGGCGCTTTTCGAGTTCGTAACTCCCATAAAAGAAAACCAAGAAACCCTTAGGGAACCACTAGACAATAAGGCAGAAAAGTCCGCGTAGATCAAGCTTGTGGGTGTCAAACAAGTTAATCCACGAAAGAAAGGGGTCGGGGACGGGAATATCGAAAATGTAAAGCAAGGAAAGAGAAAAAGTAAAGCAATACACTGGGGCAAAATTTTTGTAGGGACCTCAAAAATTCCTGCATAGCAAGACAAAGCAAGGGTCGCTTAGAGAAAATCCTGTAATCGGGGCGAAGTTTTGAGAAAGATCTCAAAAATTCTATCAGCGGGAAAGTCAGCAATCATACCTCTCGGAAGAATCAGAAGACCTCGAAGAAAGCACACGTCATGACATATAAAAAATGAAACAAACATTTATTTTAAGGAAAAAGCAACGTACATTTTATAAAGTTTTTACTCTGAATTTGCAAAAAAAAAAATAGCATAATTACATCCCCAGAAACATCTCGCGAAATACTGAGCCCAAGAGGGTTCGAAGGAGCATCAAGAGGAGACACCTACGGTAGACAATGTAATCGACTTCTTAGGAAACTCACAATTTTTCGTGGATGGAATTTTTTCTTTTTTGCCGGATGTGCCCAGCGTATGCCACCAACCAGTTTAGTCACAGCAAAGGAGAAAGGAAAAACACAGCCCAGCAGAGAAGGACCAAAAGGTCCGGGCAAAAATGGGTAATAAAGACACATCTGGCCGCAAAAGGTCACGAAGAGAATTAGCGTAAAGACAAATATGACCAAAATGGTCACATAAAGAGTAAACAGCAAAGATATATCATACCAAGAGGGTCACAATTGATAAGCATAAAGATACATATGATCAAAAATGTCATAACAAGGACGAAAGGGCAAATCCGACCGCAAGGATCAGCAACCAATACAATGGATGAAAGAAAGATTCACCGCCTCAATGGCCATATCATCAAACAAGCCCTGTTTAAAGAGAGGGCCATTCATATCAAACTGCCGAGAGAGTCATTCATATCAAACTGCCAAGAGGACCATTCATATCAAACTGCCAAGAGGGCCATTCATATCAACCTGCCGAGAGGGTTATTCATACAAACTGCCGAAAGGGCCATTCATATCAAACTGCCAAGAGGGCCATTCATACAAACTCCTGAGAGGGCCATTCATACAAACTATCGAGAGAGCCATTCATACAAACTGTCGAGAGGGCCATTCATACAAACTGTCGAGAGGGCCATTCATACAAACTGCAAACAGGGCCATTCATACAAACTGCCGAGAGGGCCATACGTACAAATTGCCAAGAGGGCCATTCATTCAAACAAGCCCAAAACATTTTTACAAACTTTTGAGAGGGCCATTCATCTAAAACCATGAAGAATACCATAGCTTATTATCAAGTCCGGAGAAAGTGAATCATAAAGAAGCTTGGCTTATTTGAACCATGTCCGGATAAATTCGGAGCAAACGTGGAGTTTTTACTTACGCATCCACCAAGAAATAGGGGTGCCCATGAGGAGTCAAATTCTCGACAGGATTTGGAAGCCATCTCGATCTCGCATCTCGGCCCATATTTTTCTTGTTTTCATTTTCTTATCTAAAAAATCGCTACCGGTCGGACACACACCGGGAAATCTGAAGTTATTCCCGCATAAGGGACATACTCTTCTCCAGCGAGTCGAGCTACATGTAACCTGATTCCCAGAGACCAAGGATATGTAGGCAAACTCTAGACCAGAGAGTCGGTTACATTCTAACAGTCGTCCGGAAGAACCCCAGTCACAACACTGAGGGTCTCAGGATTGTCCTTCCAAATCACTTGAAAGTCCTTAGTTGAGTCGAACTACAAGTGGCCTGAATTCTCATATAACCTAAGATATGTAGGAAACCCAGAAACCAGGGTTCGACCATGTATGTGAAAATTGCATAGAGATAAACGGTGAAATGAGTTGGGTCAGTCAAAAATTAGGGTCAGTCAAATTTCATTGCTCAGAGCCATTCCCAAACACCGAAGAGGCAGTTGTTGATACCTAATTTTTGACCTACCATAATTATTTTTAATCATTCAGGGTCCTTGGAAAATAAATAAAATGAGCTATGCACATTCAAGGGTAAATAATTTTTATATATTATTCAGGTCAATATTTTACTCCTTTAGATTGATTAAAAGGTTTTTCCATGACATCACGAATTTATTTAAGAGTTAATTGGTACTTTTATGACATTTATGAGATACTTGTTTTATTTAATCAAAAGAAAAAAGGGCATTTTGTTTAAAAAATAATCATTTATTTAATTGTTTAAAGTGTCAAAAATCAAAATTAGCAAATACTTTATTCCCTTCAATTCAAGGAGTTTGATTAATTTAAATAATTAACCATTTCACCCCTTAATCTTTAATTTTGTATAATTGCATAATTTGTCAAAATTATGTATAATTGTCTATAAATGTTTTAATTAGGCTAATTAATCAATTAGGCGGTCATTATTGCAAATTGATTTTTAATTTTTTAATTATTATTATTATGGCCACAATTAAATTAACCAATTCATGGTTTAAGGAAATTAGGGCCATTTTTTTTTTTTTTTGCAAAATCAGCCTCTTAATGGCTTTATTTGAAATATCCAGATTCATTGGTTCAAATTTGTTAAGGTCATTAATGCAATTTAATTTCAAAATTTGCTAATTAGGCCAAATATGACCATAATTGAAATAATCAGTTGGATTAGAATCAATGTCACACCCAAATTTCCGATAGGGCATGATGGGCACCCGACCCTTACTTATCATGACGAACCGCCGACTCTCGTAATACTCATAACCAACAATACGCGAACACGACATAAGTACATAATGGAAATTTTTCGGAAACAAACATGCTTTTCATCTTTTTCAAATCAAATAAAGTCTCCTAATCGTATGAAATTAATATAATGCATAACAATACTTCGGCTTATATTTTTTGCCAAACAAATTGTAACATAATGCATAATAATACACCGGCTTACATAGCCGTATACAAACACGTCTTATACACACGACAAGGGCGCAAAGTCTCTACCATAACTCCGGTATACCATAATAAAACACTCGACTCGGCAACACTCCGAGGGGAAATGGAGCTCGCCAATCCAGCTGGAACCTCTTCTCTCACCCATATTCGCGCGGTACGAAACGCACCCCGAAGAAAGCGGGGTCGGGGACGGAATATGTACCGAGCATGTAAAGCATAGCATACCGAAAACGAGGTCATAACCGAAGTAAGGAGTACGTAAAGTGAGCATAATGACCGAATACCGTTAAGTGCTTGATTCAAATACAAATTGTACATCGAGGTAATAGACAAATATAATAATCGAATGCCAAAATGCTTACTTGCCCGAAATACGAATCATGCATATCAATGTCATGTATCATATCCGGCCCATAATAGGACCGAGTGACATAAGAGAATAATCGTCATATACATTGGTAACACATCATAACATCATAACCTATCATGTTGAGATAACATTAACCGATGTGGGATTCGCCTAAACCAATGTGGGATTCGCCTAAACCAATATGGGATTTACCTAAACCAATGTGAGATTTGCCTAAACCAATGTGAGATTTGCCTAAACCAATGTGGAATTTTGCCTCATCATTGGGTTTGCCCCACCACTGGGTTTGCCCCACCACCGGCTCCGATACCGCCCGATCACACCTGCATACATATATACATCATATAACGTGTCCCGAGCCTCCGTAAGGGACTCGGTTTCATCATCATATCATCTCATAGCAACAACATATCATATCGACTTTGTATCACATCATATTTTGAAATACACACATCATACATATATACACGTCGTAGCCGAAAGGGGCTCGGCGTGACACACATATCATAACGCCCATAATACACACGGTTCGAGCCCTAAAAGGGTATATCATATCGGCATATGGGCGGGACACATCACACGCCGGAAAACACATCATTTACAAACCGAGAAACCATATGCACATAAATCCTCATTAACGACTCAACGAATGATCAAACAAGCCCTCATTTAAAAGCCAAACGCATGGGTCAAATCAAGTTCTTCCGAACATCACTCGGGGAACGGATCAAATAGAACTTCGTAAATCATAGTTACGTATCAAAATCATATCAAAAATCCTCATTTCAAACTGACGTAACAAATAAGTAATCATACTCGGGGTCGGAAGCATAGCCACATTAAGTTTTTTTCCAAAAATAGGTCGTTAGAACCAAACATAGAAAGTCGCGGGACCCACGGACGAGCGTCAATTCAATCCGGGCCCGCCTATGAAAGTTAAAGATTATTCTCGTTATCAAATCATCTACGAACGTTTCATAGCAATCCGAGACCATATGTGAAAGTTACGGCCGTTCGTATGTCAGAACTTTTAAAAACAAAACTTTTTATGAAACTTTTGAAATCCAACCATACAAAACACATATAAACCATAGCTTGACCATATAAGGATGCCAACATCAGAAGCAAATATGAATCATAAACATGCTTAACTTCGAATAGAGTTGCCCAACGTTTCATAACATATCATAGCTACTTACATCTAGGACATGCCAAAAGAAAGAGGGCAGTTTTTTACATACTGGAAGACAAATTCTCGACTTTCGACCTACTTGCGTCTTGCAATTCTCTTAAGAATTATTCGTAGCCTCGTAATCTACATATAGAACCATCCATAATATCGTTGGATCATCGTCATACGCTCGGCTTAAACACTTAATGAAAGTCCTTTTTAAAAAGTCGAAATTCAAAAAGCAAAGTTTCATTATGTCCTAGGGCCCGAAATTCCAATTCAACAACCAACAACATCAACAACAAAACCAATAGTAATAACATTATTTCCAACACCAACATATGCCATAAACAGCCCACACATTTAAAGAAAATTCTAAATTTCCCAACCAACAAACTTGGAATACAACTAATTTAATAACTTTATTTAAGACAAAAGAAGTCGAAATTTATACTAACAACATCAATAACAACATTCTCAACATCCTACAAGATAAATATATGTATTTCCATCCAAATTCTCTCTTCAACCCTCAATCCATAATCCAACAACATCAACACAACAAACTATAACTCTATTCTTGCATTTATTCCTTAATCACACTTAATAAAGAGAGGGATTTAAAGATTCATACCTTGCTTTTATGAAAGTAGAAAAATCATCAACATTTTCTTGTTCCCATGCTCCTCTAACTCCAAATGAAATTATATTCGTGACTATGCAAAGCCCGGACTTCGATTGGTACTTGTGTTACTTGAAATTTCACTCAAAACTCTCATTTTGTGAGGCATATTTGCTCCTTTTTGTGCTGAATTTACTGAAACTTTTTGGAACTTTTTTGAAAAAAAATGAGGTTTCTGTCCCTTTTTAAAAAAAAATGCCAAAGTGGCTGTACCGTGCATGGAAGCATAATGGGAGTGAAGGGAATTTTGTTTACGTCGATGTTAGTTTGTAACGTTTATAATTCTCTACTCCGATGTCCTATCAATGAACGGTTTGTTGCATTACAAACTAGACTCGACGAACTTCATTTTAGGCTTTTAAAACACCTTAAAACTCCACATATACTATGAGATATGCGCCTCCAAAGTTGGCTAAAAATTGAAGAAGATTTCCCAAATTTTCGTCGAACTTATTTTCTTCACTCTCTCGATCTCGAAATATTTTGTAAACTCTCCATACATGATATTTGTCATTTATTCTACTAATAATGGCCATGTTCTCGTGTTTCAAAATACTCTTTCCCGATTACGACTTACGAGGTCGTAATTCACCCTTTTTCTTCGTTGTTACGTACTTTCCATAATTCACTTTTAACCCCCAAATTTTCCTTATTCCAAATTTACCCTTAACACTCCATGCCAATGAAAAGATGAATATGCAACTTATGCACTTTTAACAAAATCGAAAGAAATTACAACCTTGTCCTTAACTTATCATGACTAACTCGGATTATCCCAATGTACCAAAATACGGGATATAACAATCAATTAGGGCCATATTCACAAAATTAAGCCATTTAACACAATTGACCCTTTTTAAATTATTTAAATAGGATAATTACGTCCTAATTTGCTTATAATTAAAACATTTTGCCCAATAATCAATATTTTAGTTTTTTTGAATAACCTAGTTTATTCTATGCGTGTATATACGCCTGGTATATGTAAGTATACACACGTGATATACATAGGGGAAAAGGGCCATATCCATCCTATTTAAAATCGGACCAGGCCCAGTCCACCTAATGGACCAGACCTAGCCCAAATTGCGTGATTAAGGAAAGGAGTAATACACCCTCATTTCTTTTTCATTTTTTTAACAAACGCAGCCTTACTCCCTCTCTCTCCTCCCTTTCCCCTTTTCTCTAAAACCCTAAGGCGCCCCTTTGTTTTTCCCTCTCTCATGCTAAATATGGCAAAAATCCAGACTCCTCGGACTTTTGACAGTCTTTACATGATCAAAAGTGTGAAACCATTAATGTTCAACATGATTTAACTCAAACCTTGTTCCAAACATGGTAATAGATCCTCATCTAGATATTACTCTTTTCTTGATTTAATGAGTCAAACGAGACTTTGGTCGCTTTAAGGTTTTATTGCTTTATTGAAATTTTTTGCAAAAAATTATTTCCTATTGGCCCTTAAATATTGGCTCAGATCGACCCAAGATGGGTTAGAACTTACCATATACATTGGTTGCCTTTAGATCTGGATCGCTAATTCCATATGTTGAATGTTTGGTCCTGAAAATAAGGTTTGTGCCACATCGGTAATGTTAATCTTTGGATAAATTTTGGGTTTCTATAAATAGAACCCCACCCTCACCAAAAAAGAGAGGAGAGAAACAAAGTTTGGACAAATTCAAGATGCTAGAAAATTCATGTCACGACCCAACCTGAGGGCCACGACGAGCATTGAAAGATTATGTCATTTTAGAATGCTATGGCCCACCCGGCAATATGATTACCCCTTAGCATGCTTATACATCACATTCTAGGTGAGCCACGTAATTATATCATGTTTTTCATTCATCATTCTAATCTCATTGAGCAACAACATATCTATATCATCAATGGCATCTATGCCCATATACATGTGCATGCGCCGACGAGGCGATAAACAACATCCAAAATATAGGCCTACAAGGCCGAACATATCTAACCATATACACAATGTCTACGAGCCTCTAAGAAGGGTATATCATATCGTAACATATGGGCGGGACAGGACCCCACCATGCCCATGAATATATACACAAAAGAATCTATACCAAAAAGTGTTCACCAATCGAAATGGAGCTCTTCGGACATGCGATCCCGAGAAAATACCGCTATGGGTCCAATCGGTCTCCCCGGCTTAGTATATACATATATAACCGATCCAAGTATTTTGGTATACGATATGATAACCCCGATACGTGTATCCACAAACAAAAGGACGTACGGTACACAAGAATGTAGTATGTAAAGCATGATCAATATCAATATGGACGCATAATGGGTAACATATGAAATAACATAAGGTGGGGAATAATAACATCATCGTCATGGCACTTACCTGCTTCCCATAGGGGCGTCCCATTTTTATTTCGTACTCGCGTACATACATTCACATCCTTGCTCATTTACCTTTCGTACTCATATTCATATCTCCTTTCATACTCATCTAGATGTCATATACTTAACTTATTCGTACTCATATAGATGTCATACATATAGCATAACCGTACTCGTATAGATGTCGTACACATCCTTTTATATTGCGTACCCGACCACGATAGTTCGGTGTTTCACGTACCTGGCCCTACTAAGGCTCAGTGTTATTCGCACCCAACTACAGTGGTGTGCGCGCATCGTTATATAGAAATATGTATATATTCGTCGTATTCTACCCGACCATATAAGCTCGGGGTTCGCAATAGCCTCTCATGGGCACACATACATATACATATATACATATACGTATTTATCATATTCTACCCGGCCGTATAAGCTCGGGGTTCACAATAGCCTCTCATGGGCATACATACACACAAGCTCATATCTATCCTTAATCTTGTTACTATCGTCATTCATTACTTTCTATCCGTGGAGTACCACTCGTCACATAAGGAACTTGGCACAATCATATCATTTGGGCGTCGTTAGCTTAATAGCTTCTCGAGCTAGGATCCTTAGAGAGTATCATGAACTCATAAGAGGATGAACATTGGGCCAAAGAACCATGCCTTATGAAAGAAGGGTTAGCCTTACATACCTTTCTGTGCAACTATTCTATCACTTGTACGTGCTTCTTCAAAGCTCACGTTCTACCTTCATTGAAGTGCATACTCATATTAGATGATAGATAGCTTAGCATTCATGACCAATTCTAGAGAAAATCGGACAAAGATCTCCTTTATTTATACTACTTCCCTCGTATTACATACCAACTCCCAAACATCAATAATAACGTTCACAATATCATCACGATAGCTTTTAGTCATCTAGATTACTCTTACTTCACAATTTACTTCAAGTCATCCATATTCATAGTCATATCTTGACAATACATTCATTTACATACAATGTCGGTTTCCATACTCTCAATATCATCTATAACATGATTATATTCATAAAGTATCAAGAATCATAACTTGTTCCAAACATTTCTTCAAAGGTGTTACTATTCACACATTTATGACCCATTCCCTATTCCCTCATGCAATCCAAGTGTTTCAACTTTCAAATACTTCAAATAACATGGAGATGTCATAAAACTTACCTTAGATGGTGTAGGATTGAACCTTGGGTGCAATTTCCACAATTGAGCAAAACCCTAGTTTTCCTTCACTTGGATTTCTTGCTTTGGATGAACTTTAATGGGCTTCTCATACTTGACTCACTTAACTTGGTGTAAATGACCACTAATATCTCTTGAATTTATGTGGGAGAAATATCCTAGAGAGTTTTAGAGAGAAGGTGTGGAATGTGGAAATGAAATAATGAAGTTGGTCCCTTTTTTATTAACTCAGTCTTCTGATCTGTCGGGTCGTTATACGGACACTTATACGGTCCGTATAACTTTATACGGTCCGTATAAGTGACCGTAAAAAGGTCCTTCCGCTCACCCTTCACTGGAACCATTATACGGGCCGTATAAATTTATACGGTTCGTATAACTGACCGTATAATTCCACCAGTGAAGGTCCTTCGCTGTGATGGTCCTACGGTCCATTATACGGTCTGTATAACTTTATACGGTCCGTATAATGAGCCGTATAACCCACCAGCCACTGAACTTGTTCTCGTCACTTCGTTTGATCTCCAATCCTTACAGAACCTTCTTAACACTTGTTTAACACTTCATTACCAATCTAAGGGACGTTACAACTCTTCATTAAATCACCGTTACTTTGATACTCGTAAATCTTGCCCGACGCATGACGTATACCTTGTTTTCCTTAACAATTTTTGGTCTCCCACTTCCAATGTGTTTGGAAATCTTAATTAGAATCGTTAAATGCTATTTCTCACTTATTGCAACATCATAGACTTCGCGCTCTTCATTAGCCTATTCACTGCACATCGACGAAAAAATTTTCCGAGGTGTAACATTCTCCCCCCCTTAGGAACATTCGTCCTCGAATGTTAAGCACTCGGGGATTCTAGAAAAATTTCGCCAGAGTCTCCCCTATAATATGGCACTACCATCCCGTCACAGCAACCCATAATATCAATGCCTCACAGGGCCATAACATAATAGCAATAAAATTTGGCCACACACGACCCATACACATTAAAAGGAAAGCATACATACCTTATGATCTTGACGTCTCATCCTGACCCTCTTCTGGGGGTTGAAATAGGTGCGGATATTTGGATTTCATGCCTTCTTCCACTTCCCACGTCATTTCTTCTCGATTATTATTTCTCCACAGAACTTTAACTGAGGCCACTTCTTTGTGTCTAAGCCTCCGTACTTGCCTATCTAATATGGCAATGGGTTTTTCATCATAAGCTAACTTTTCTGTCACTTGAACATCATTTATTGGGACGATCCTAGTAGGATCTCCAATACATTTACGTAGCATCGAGACATGAAAAACTGGATGGACTGACTCCAAATCACGAGGTAGATCTAACTCGTAAGCTACCTTGCCTACCTTGCGCACAATTTCATAAGGCCCAATATACCGGGGACTAAGCTTCCCCTTTCTGTCAAATCTCATAACGCCTTTCATTGGCGACACTTTCAAGAATACCCAATCCTTAACTTGGAACTCTAGGTCCCTTCGACGATTATCCGCATAGGACTTTTGACGACTTTGGGCTGCTAACAATCGATCTTGTATGAGCTTGACTTTTTCTATGGCTTGTTGGACCAAATCCGGCCCTATTAATTTAGCCTCTCCTGTTTCAAACCACCCAATTGGGGATCTACACTTTCGCCCATATAAAGCTTCGTACGGTGCCATTTGGATGCTAGAATGATAGCTATTATTGTAAGCAAACTCAATAAGTGGCAAATGATCATCCCAATTTCCTCCAAAATCTATCATACATGCTCGTAACATATCCTCAAGAGTCTGAATGGTGCGTTCAGCTTGTCCATCAGTCTGTGGATAAAATGCCGTGCTAAGGCTCACTTGAGTCCCCAAACCCTCTTGGAAGGACTTCCAGAAATTAGCCGTAAACTGAGTACCTCTATCGGAGATAATAGATACTGGAATACCATGAAGTCGCACTATCTCTTTAACTTAGAGCTTTGCATAATCCGCTGCTACATACGTCGTTTTGACTGGCAAGAAATGAGCTGACTTAGTGAGTCTATCTACAATCACCCATATGGAATCGTACTTACGTCTAGAACGGGGTAAACTTGTAATAAAGTCCATGTTAATCACTTCCCATTTCCAAGTTAGGATTTCTATAGCTTGCAACAATCCGCTCGGCTTTTGGTCCTCGATTTTCACCTGTTGACAATTGGGACATTGAGCTACAAATTTCGCTATATCTTTCTTCATTCCATTCCACCAATACATGGATTTAAGATCGTTATACATTTTCGTTGCTCCGGGGTGGATAGAATAACGGGAACAATGAGCTTCTCTCAATATTTGGTGGCGCAAACCTGCCACATTAGGGACACATAACTCCGCTTGACATCGGAGAACTCCGTCTCCGTAATCTCAAATGGTGACTCCTCTTTCTTAGGGAGTGTATCTCTGTACTGCACTAACATGGGATCTTCGTATTGTCGCTCCTTCACTTCTACTACTAGCGACGAACCTGCTGAACTTTGAATGGTGGTTCCCTTGCTACCTGAGTCCACTACTCGAACTCCTAGGCTAGATAGCTGCTGGAGCTCCCGAGTCATTTCTCGTTTCCCAGATTGTACATCACATAAACTTCCCATAGATCTGCGGCTAAGAGCGTCAGCCACAACATTTGCCTTTCCGGGGTGATATAGAATGTCAACATCATAATCTTTTAACAATTCTAACCATCGTCGTTCCTGCAACTCTTTTTGCTTGAAGATATACTGAAGGCCCTTGTGATCTGTATAAATATCTACATGAACACCATATAAATAATGTCTCCATATCTTTAATGCATGGATCACTGCGGCTAATTCAAGATCATGGGTTGGATAATTCTTTTCATGTTTCCGTAACTGCCTCGACGCATATGCAATCACCTTGCCATGTTGCATTAATACACAGCCTAACCCAACGCCTGAAGCATCACAATAAACAACATAACCTTCCAATCCTTCTGGAAGTGTCAGGACTGGTGCAGAAGTCAATCTGTCTTTCAGCTCTTGGAAACTACGCTCACAAGCATCCGTCCACTGGAACTTTGCTGATTTCTGGGTCAGCTTTGTAAGTGGTGCGAAAATAGAAGAAAACCCTTCAACAAATCTTCTGTAATAACCTGCTAAGCCCAGAAAGCTACGTACCTCTGTAGGAGTTGTAGGCTTTGGCCAAGTCTTTACGGCCTCTATCTTATAGCTATCTACCCGAATTCCATCGGCTGAAACAATGTGCCCAAGAAATGTCACCGAGTTCAACCAGAACTCACACTTAGAGAATTTTGCAAATAACTCTCGAGTCTGAAGAATTCTGAGGACAGTACGCAAATGATCCGCATGTTCTGCCTCGGATCTGGAATACACCAAGATGTCATCGATGAACACAATCACGAACAAATCTAGGAAGGGCCTGAACACATCGTTCATTAAATCCATAAACACTGTCGGTGCATTAGTTAGCCCAAATGACATTACCCGGAACTCAAAATGGCCATATCTTGTTCTGAAAGCTGTCTTAGGGATATCTTTCTCCCTAACTCTCACTTGATGATATCCGGATCTCAAATCTATCTTGGAAAACCATTGGGTACCTTGTAGTTGATCAAATAAGTCATCAATCCTTGGAAGAGGATATTTATTCTTGATCGTCACCTTATTCAATTGTCGATAATCGATGCAAATTCTTAAAGAGCCATCTTTCTTCCGGAAAAACAGTACGGGTGCTCCCCACGGGGATGAACTAGGCCTGATAAAGCCCTTTTCAAGCAAATCTTTCAATTGCTCCTTCAATTCTTTCAATTCTGCGGGAGCCATTCTATAGGGAGGAATAGATATAGGCCTAGTGTCTGGCAACACATCAATAGCAAAATCAATCTCCCGCTCGGGAGGAAGGCCTGGAAGTTCTTCCGGGAACACATCCGGAAATTCGTTCACTACGGGAACCGATCGAAGAGTCGGCGGTTCGGCCTTCTACATCTTGAACCCGCACTAGATGATAAATGCAACCTTTTGTAATCATTTTCCTTGCCTTTAGGTTGGAAATAAATCTACCCTTTGGTGACGCCGTATTTCCTTTTCATTCTAAAACTGGTTCTCCCAAAAATTGGAAACGAACCATTTTCATTCTACAGTCAACATTGGCGTAGCAAGAAGCCAACCAATCCATGCCCATAATAACATCAAAGTCCACCATTTTTAACTCATGCAAGTCAATCATAGTACGGCGATCACAAATCACAATCACACAATTTCTATATACTCGGCTAGCTATTACCGATTCACCGACGGGTGTGGACACCTCAAAAGGTTTAATCGATTCCGGCTTGATTCTAAACCGACCCGCAATATATGGAGTAACATATGACAATGTGGAGCCAGGATCTATCAAAGCATATACATCATGAGAAAGTACCGATAATATACCTGTGACAACATCGGGAGAAGACTCAAGATCTTGGCGTCCAGCCAAAGCATAAATATGGTGCTGAGGACCGCTAGAACTGGGGGCTCTCCCCCTGCCTCTGCCACGGCCGACTGGCGCGTGTGAACCTGGCCCCATAGGGCGCATAGATGCTGAAGACCCGGCTACTGACCCTGAGGGCTGGGTCCTACCTCTGCCACTAACTGAGGGGCAATCTCGCATAATATGGCCTGGCCGATCACATGAATACAAACCCTCGGAGCCCAATCTACACGGACCCCAATGTAATTTCCCACACTGGGAACATCGTGGCATGGGTGGCCTCGCCTGACCCGAATCACCTCTAAACTGGGATCCCGAAAAGCTCTGACTCGGCCCGGGATGAGTAGATCTGTCAAATCTCTGGCCTGAATACCATGGAGGCGCACTAGTCATAGAATAGCCCGAATGTCTGGAAGACTGCTGTCTGTGCCCACCTCTGTACTCATTCATCGGACCTGATAGTCTAGCCCTCTTGCCATGCCCTCTATCATGCTCGCTTCTTTGTTGTTGCAGGCTTTCTTCTAAATTTTGAGCGTGGGCTTGGATGCGTGCAATATCCATATTGTCCTGGAGGGACGCAGTCAAGCATCTATCCATCAAATGTGGCCCTAGACCTTTCACAAACCGGTGCACTCGATCACCCATATCCGCTACCATGGCCGAAGCATACCTAGCCAAGGAATTGAAGCGGAGACTATATTCTAGAGCACTCATGCTCCCTTGTCTCAAATTCAAGAACTTATCGGCCCTAGCTCGCCGAACTTCTGGGGGCAAATAATGTCGGAGAAATGCATCTACAAACTCTTGCCATACCGGAGGAGGTGCATTGGCTCCCCGTGAAGCTATCCAAACCGTGTACCAATGAACCGCAACATCCCTCAGTCTATAGGACGCTAGCTCCACCGATTCGGTGTCCGAAGCATGTATCAACCGAAGCGTCCTCAACATACCATCAATGAAATTTTGAGGGTCCTCATCCGGCTTTGATCCAAAGAATTTCGGAGGGTTCAAACTAATAAAATCACGGGCTCTTGCACTAACAGCCCTATCACCCTGCCCTGAGCTTGGCCTCTGAGTCTGGGCCGCAACCAATTGAGTCAGCAAATTAATGGCTTCTCTTACATCTTGGCCTGAAGCATCCGGTGGAGGGACCGGAGGTGCTGGAGCTGGGGCTGAGGCTCCCTCGTGCTCCTCTAATATAGGCACTGATCTGGAGAACTGAGATTGAGCCGCACTTTGGGACTCACTTTCTTCTACTACCGGTGGCGGTGCTCTTTCGGCCCGCTTTTCTGCCACCGTCTTGCCCTTTTGGGCTGCTGAAGCCTTTCTCTTTACAGGCATTTCTGAAATACACAACATACCGTTAAGAAACAAGAAGTTCTTACACCATAGCTCTATCGCACGATTTCTTATGAAGAAAGAAGGTCATTCGTTCCTAAAATGTTCGCAGGATCTTGTTTATAAGTGTGGCGCGCAACACACCCATAACCAAGACTCTACTAGACACGGCTCGTAGACACACCCTAGGACTGAACTGCTCTGATACCACTTTTGTCACGACCCAACCTGAGGGCCGCGACGAGCACCCGGTGCTAGCCCACCCGGGCACCCCTTAGCATGCTTATACATCACATTCTAGGTGAGCCACGTAATTATATCATGCTTTTCATTCATCATTCTAATCTCATTGAGCAACAACATATCTATATCATCAATGGCATCTATGCCCATATACATGTGCATGCGCCGACGAGGCGATAAACAACATCCAAAATATAGGCCGACAAGGCCGAACATATCTAACCATATACACAATGTCTACGAGCCTCTAAGAAGGGTACATCATATCGTAACATATGGGCGGGACAGGACCCCGCCGTGCCCATAAATATATACACAAAAGAATCTATACCAAAAGCTGCAGCTCCGAATGAAATGGAGCTCTGCTATGTAGTCCCTGAGAAAATACCGCTATGGGTCCAATCTGTCTCCCTGGCCACCTGCGGGCATGACGCAGCGTCCACAAACAAAAGGACGTCAGTACGAAGAATGTACTGAGTATGTAAAGCATGATCAATATCAATATAGAAGCATAATGGGTAACATATGAAATAACATAAGGTGGGGAATAATAACATCATCGTCATAGCACTTACCTGTTTCCCATAGGGGCGTCCCATTTCTATTTCGTACTCGCGTACATACATTCACATCCTTGCTCATTTACCTTTCGTAGTCATATTCATATCTCCTTTCATACTCATCTAGATGTTATATACTTAACTTATTTGTACTCATATAGATGTCATACATATAGCATAATCGTACTCGTATAGATGTCGTACACATCTTTTTATATTGCGTACCCGACCACGAAGGTTCGGTGTTTCACGTACCTGGCCCTACCAAGGCTCAGTGTTATTCGTACCCAACTACAGTGGTGTGCGCGCGTCGTTATATATAAATATACATATTCGTCGTATTCTACCCGGCCATATAAGCTCGGGGTTCGCAATAGCCTCTCATGGGCACACATACATATATACATATACGTATTTATCATATTCTACCCGGCCGTATAAGCTCGGGGTTCACAATAGCCTCTCATGGGCATACATACACACAAGTTCATATCTATCCTTAATCTTGTTACTATCGTCATTCATTACTTTCTATCCGTGGAGTACCACTCGTCATATAAGGAACTTGGCACAATCATATCATTTGGGCGTCGTTAGCTTAATAGCTTCTCGAGCTAGGATCCTTAGAGAGTATCATGAACTCATAAGAGGATGAACATTGGGCCAAAGAACCATGCCTTATGAAAGAAGGGTTAGCCTTACATACCTTTCTGTGCAACTATTCTATCGCTTGTACGTGCTTCTTCAAAGCTCACGTTCTACCTTCATTGAAGTGCATACTCATATTAGATGATAAATAGCTTAGCATTCATGACCAATTCTAGAGAAAATCGGACAGCATCTCCTTTATTTATACTACTTCCCTCGTATTACATACCAACTCCCAAACATCAATAATAACGTTCACAATATCATCACGATAGCTTTTAGTCATCTACATTACTCTTACTTCACAATTTACTTCAAGTCATCCATATTCATAGTCATATCTTGACAATACGTTCATTTACATACAATGTCGGTTTCCATACTCTCAATATCATCTATAACATGATTATATTAATAAAGTATCAAGAATCATAACTCGTTCCAAACATTTCTTCAGAGGTGTTACTATTCACATATTTATGACCCATTCCTTATTCCCTCATGCAATCCAAGTGTTTCAACTTTCAAATACTTCAAATAACATGGAGATGTCATAAAACTTACCTTAGATGGTGTAGGATTGAACCTTGGGTGCAATTTCCACAATTGAGCAAAACCCTAGTTTTCCCTTCACTTGGATTTCTTGCTTTGGATGAACTTTAATGGGCTTCTCATACTTGACTCACTTAACTTGGTGTAAATGACCACTAATATCTCTTGAATTTATGTGGGAGAAATATCCTAGAGAGTTTTAGAGAGAAGGTGTGGAATGTGGAAATGAAATAATGAAGTTGGTCCCCTTTTTATTAACTCAGTCTTCTGATCTGTCGGGTCGTTATACGGACACTTATACGGTCCGTATAAGTGACCGTAAAAAGGTCCTTCCGCTCACCCTTCACTGGAACCATTATACGGTCCATTATACGGGCCGTATAAATTTATACAGTCCGTATAATTGACCGTATAATTCCACCAGTGAAGGTCCTTCGCTGTGATGGTCCTACGGTCCATTATACGGTCCGTATAACTTTATACGGTCCGTATAATGAGCCGTATAACCCACCAGCCACTGAACTTGTTCTCGTCACTTCATTTGATCTCCAATCCTTACGGAACCTTCTTAACACTTGTTTAACACTTCATTACCAATCTAAGGGACGTTACAACTCTTCCCCAAAACTTCATTAAATCACCGTTACTTTGATACTCGTAAATCTTGCCCGACGCATGACGTATACCTTGTTTTCCTTAACAACTTTTGGTCTCCCACTTCCAATGTCTTTGGAAGTCTTAATTAGAATCGTCAAATGCTATTTCTCACTTATTGGAACATCATAGACTTCGCGCTCTTCACTAGCCTATTCACTGTACATCGACGGAAAATTTTTCGAGGTGTAACAATTCAATTTTTAAAAGCTTCTCAGTAAAATTTTAAGACTTTGACTTTAAGAGTTGGAGTTTATTATTTTCTTGCTTGTTCTCTATTTCGTGTGGCTAAGTTTCGAGACCGGAAGCATAAGGATCGAAGATCCCTTCTTTTCTTGGCTGCGCATATAATTAAAAGTTAATTCCTAATTCATTTTGTTTCCTTTACTTAGATTTTGCCTAGCTTAAGGGTATTGTATTAGTTAATCTGCTTGGGTTTTAATGTTGGCTAATGGTGGTTCATGTTATTAAGAGTTGTCCCCTCCAGTTGTGTTTTCAGTTTATTATTCACTCGAGAAAAATGGTGTAGCCAGTTTGAATACCATGTTGAAACCTACCTAATATAGGCTGATTAGTCTTCATAGTGGTTTGTTTACTTATGTGACTTCAATGCTTCTATTTTAGCTGTCAAATAGTGTGGTTAATGTATCTTGAACATGTTTTTCTTTTTCCATCTTGAATGACCTCACTCACACAGAATAAGATAAAGTCAGGACTAGTTGATAGCTTTTTCTCAACTAATATACAAATTGGAAATGGAATCTGGTTCAGCTTGGCTTTTGGGTTGGCAAACTAGTAATTGAAACATTTGTGATCATGGTTTCACCTAGTCTAAGCCAGAATGTGTGCCACACTGCTTATGTTTTTTTTTTAGCAAATCCAAAAACTAATGTGATTAAAGACCTGAATATGAATCTTTTTTTTTTTTTGGTTTGATCAAGTGCTTTAATCTCTTGTCTGAACTTGTGTGACTTAAACATATAGTGCTTACAAACTCTATCCTGGTGTAACTCATATCACAAGTTTTACATCTTTAAACTAGTCTATCTCTATGTACTAAGAGGTTTGGTGAAACCGGAAAAGAAAAGAGGTAAACCTTTAGGACCAGGTCATACTTGAAGTTGATTAAGATAAATCTGATTAGTTTTGTCAGCCAGCAAGGTGGTTGTTAGTCCTTAACCTGATTAGAGACTGTTTTGGGGAGTGAATGATGTGAAAAATGGGAGAAAATAGTTGTCTAGAATCTGAAAACTTGTTCTGTTACCTTTGATATTTTTTTTCCCAGCCCCCATTATGTGTCCTATCTAATTGGTGAAGCAACTTGTGTTATGAAAGTAAGCTTGTGTGCAATAAACTCTTACATCTACATTGATATTTCCTCATGAACTAACCTTAGTTTAATAGGTGACCTTAAGTGTCCAATTTAACAAATTTAAAGTAGTAGGAGAATGGTGAAATGAAGTAGGTTTGGTCATGTTTTGTGAAGTCCTGAATAGCTTAGGGATTGAGGTTTGCCTTTAAAACATGAGACCTGTTTTTTCTTTGTACATGGATGAGGAACATGGTCTGATAATAACTGTTGATCACACTGGTTGCTTAGGCCTAAAAAGGAAGATAAACATATAGGATACTGTAAGTCCTGTTATAGTAAAAAGAGGAGGGTAAAAAAGGGCTGTAGTTGAAACTTTGAGGAAATTAGTTGGATAATCTAAGCTGTTCAACCCCCCTTTAGAATTTGCTCAAGGATAAGAGAAGAGGACCATGAGTGTAGATATGTAAGTTAAAACCACTTGACAAACGGGGATGTCTTTTTAAAGACATCTTAGGAGAATATTGAGAAAGGGTCACGTATCACTTCATCCACAGTACCTTTCTTCCAAAATAAGAGACTGTCATGGCATATCCCACAAGTCTATGGGGTACAACTTGCCATATTTGCACATTTGGTGGCCTCTTTTCCATTTTGTTAAGTTAGATGGGTCCTAAAGAATGAACTTCCTTTGTACTAATGGTTGTTCACTTAGATCATTAAATCTGGTCTTAATGTTTGATGTTTAGATTCAAATGAACTTGTTGATCTACTCAAGTATGCTTTAGGAATTAGTTGACTGGACTAGATAGTACACAACAGTTTGAGGATTGCAGGCATTCCTTAAAATTGGAGAGAGGAAAAGACTTCAAGTAGGTGTATGATTACTGATTGCTGAAAAATAAGTTAAAATGTTTTATTTGGACAATATAATAAGGTGTGAGGACCCTCTAATATCTAGTTAGACTTGGTTTGGAGTTAAAACCTACATGGGGTTCTGTGTGCATTAGTTTTGGTTTCATCTGTGTTTGAAAAAATGGTTTTTTTCTTCTTCTAAAAAACACTAGAATATTAAACAGGTGAAAGAGGAGTAGCTTATATTAATTTAGGTTGGCAGCATAATGACATGGGAATACACTTAACTCTTTCTTTATGGTACTCCAGATAATGTATCATGTCTTTAACCTCTGAGATGTACCCTTGAGCTTGCTAGTCCAAACCCAGTTAGAGGATAATAAATGAACTTGGCCCTGTTTGAATAAGTGTACTGCCCCTTAGTGCAACATTAAACAGCAGCCAAGGGTATAATAACAAACAAGTGAACTTTGAAATGATCCCAGGTGAGTTATGAATACTATTTAGCTAAAAAAATAAGAAAGTTAAGAGCAGGCCACTAATTGTGAATATGTTTAAATCATGTGCATCTTCTTATCGGATTAACCTGTTTCTTTCTACATTGGAATAGGGTTAGGGGAGAAGGTCTAAAGGGGATTTCAAAACTCTTAACTTTAAAAATATTGAATCTTCTGTGTATCCTTGGGACTCTTGGTGTTTCTATTTGCTTAAAGTGTGTGCGAAAATACAGTTGCTATACTTAAAACTGCACACTTTACATAGAATCACTAGGACTTAAAATCTCTTGGTATTGCTTACAGCTGACCTTGCCAGAATTCTAGTTGTTTTGTCTTGACCTTTATCTGAATGATCTTGAGGGAAATGTAGCATCCCACTTATGCTTATTAAAGCTGGCTTCTACTATATTTCCTTGGCATAATCAGATCTGCCTGTGCTCTGTTTCTGTTGATGTCATAGTAATTAGAGTTTAGTTGCTTGCCTTGTATCTTTGCATACTGGTAAATGATTGTTTCAATAAGAAGACTTTGATTCACCTGCTTGTGTTTGTCCATATCATGTATATTAGGATTAAAAACTTTGTTCTGCTGTTCGTTTCTAGCATCATGTTTGAGAACCATCCAGACTTAAAATATGACCCAAAAAGGTTGTATGGACACTCGTTTTGGTTGTGCCTAGGACACCTATCCGTGTTGAAGGCTTCATATGAATAACTCTATATGCCTTCTGTGAATGGAAAATCTGTTGCTCATCTCTATTGTATTGTACCAGTACTGAGGCTTGTTTACCCTATGCCTATGTGCCTTTACTTGCTTTACCATACCTACTTGATTCAATACTGCTTGGGACTATGTCACTTCAACATGACTGTTTATGTTGTGATTGTTTGATTCAGTCTAGTTTTGGCCACATTTTGTCCATGTATGTTACTTCCTCCTTTGTCTAAGTCATATTTAGTTACTGTGGCCTTGATTTATTAAAATAGTATGTCTGCTGAGACTATCTATCTCTTCTTTTCATATTCTTCACCTGTTCCTACTAATTTATGGTTATTCTACAACTGTGTATATTAGACATATCCTATTTATTCCAAGCCTATATGTGGATATGTAAATCTGTGTCCTCCATGGTTGTGTTTGTTGGGAGAGGCAGCTTAAAGAGCGGGGGGCTTGGTCTGAACCTTTCCCTGGGGACCAGGCATGCTGGAGGTTCATGAAACCCCTTGAAACTTGTGCGGCATCAGGAACACGGATGGTGATTGCTTTTCCTCCCCACCACCCAAGTCTTTTCAGATGAGTTTAAGGACATGGAAGTGCATATGCATACTACATGTACTTGTGAATAAATAGGATACTATGTTTGTATGTGTGTACATTTATGCATATGATAGGACTTGTAAGTGAATAGGATACTGTGTATGTATGTGTGTATAGCTATACATATGATAAGATCAATAAAATATAAACTAACCGGGGTCTTTATTTCTTTCCTTCTCCACTGCATGGCCATTCGGGCCGAGGTCCAGCCACCCTATTGGACCAAAGGCCCCTTAAAATTCCTTTAAAATTGTTGAGCCTATGAAGAAAAGAAAAAGGGAAGCTCTAATATATATATTGAAGGCCCAGTCATGGGTGAAAATGACACGAAGGCCCAACTATGGGTGAAAATGGTTACTAGGGGTTTGGTACACCCCTAGTCTATCCTTCTTATATTATTTATGCCATTCTTATTTTCTTAAAACGTTTTTCTGTATTGTATTCATACATGTAAAAACCAACAGTATTATTGGAATCGTTTGTGTTTCGAATTAGGCCTCTTAGGAAAATGGTGTATATCTTTGTTTAGTTGACTCTAGATCCTTAAAATAATTCCTTTTTGAAAACTTGGAAAACACGTACTGATTTTTGAACTTAAATGGGAACAAACCACTTTTTTTTTTTTTAATAAATTAAATATTAACAAGACTAAGTGGTTTTGAGGTCAAAATGGCATGATATATCATTCAAAACTAAAGAGGAAAAGTAAATTAGACAAATTCCTTTTCAAAGATAGACACGTTTTCTAGATTTTGTGTTAACAAAAATGTAAAAGGTATTTTTGGCCAGAGTCCACATAAGTTTTAAAGCAAAATGGATGGTCAAAGTATCTAGGGCCAGAGGCCATATAGCCTTTCTTTTAAAATACAAATGGTTAAATTATTTTGGGCCAGAGCCCACTTGACCCTTTTTATATAAATTAACGGTTAAGGAATTTTGGGCCAAGGCCCACATTTTTAGAAAATAAATGGATGAAGTATTTGGGCCAGAACCCATGTGACGTAGACGTTTAATAGAACAAATGAAGCTCAAAGCTGGATTTTCTTAAATAAATATGGGCGTTACCCAGAAAAACAGCATGCTCCTTTCACAAATAAAAATTGTTTTTTTCTATAAAACTTAATTCTTTTTCAAAGAAACAAGTTCAATATGTCTAAATTTATGAAAACACCTTTTATAAACTAAATGGTCAAAATTTTATATATCCATAATTATAAAGTTCTAGATAAGGACGTTCTAAAAACGTATTAAACGGATTAACCCGATCCATGTATGAGTCAAGCATGGACAAAGCCCATTTATCCCAGACTGTAAAAATAAATAAACTTTCTATCTTTATAGAAAACACTACTATCCTTATATATGAAAGGAACTAATTTTATCCGGCTATTATAAATCCAAACCTAAATACCCTGTATGTAAAGGGAATACATTCAATTCTTTTCAAAAATGATATGCAAAATAACAGACTTTTTTTTTTGGGAAGTAAACACCAAATAAACAGTTCATGCAAATACTCACACATTGGAATTCCAAGGTCAACCGTATAATACGGATCCTTAATACTAAGGTGCCTAACACCTTCCCTAGGGGATCACCAGAACCCTTACCTAGAACTTTGGATTAAGAAGGATTTTTCACGGCGTATGAATAAATCCTTCACACCAGTTTTCCTAATTTCCTAAAAATTAGGTGGCGACTCTTTTAAAATAAAGTCCGAAAGAGCACCAACAATTTCGAAGTAGCTTTTCCAAGCGCTAACCCCGCCCGCAAAAATGTGAACCATCACATAAACAACCACAAAGAAATGTATGAGTCTATATCTTTTAAAATATAAAAGAAAATCAAATTCACCATAATTTCTACCAAAAGAAAGTGACACATAACTAAAGATATATGGACTCCATAGTACCCTCCACTATAATAAAGCAGCAGTCCTGCAGATCAAGTTTATATATTTAACTATTTCTCAAAGTGGGTGTTGACACCTAATTTTTGACCTCCCGTAATTTATTTTAGTCACTCAGAGTCCTTGCATATCAAACAGAGTGAAATATGTATTTTTAGAAGCTAGAATGATTTTATAAAATTGTTCAGACAATATTTTACCATTATTAATTGGCAAGATAATTTCTATAAATATTATAAATCATTTATAAATTAATTTACACATTTCATAAATTTACCACAATCATTTACTTAATTGTCCAAATTGCTAAAATGTCGATTTACAAGTATTTTACTCTGTTTAATGCAAGGAATCTGGTTAATTAAATAAATTAATCATTTTACCCCTCAATTCTCATTAATCAATTTATTAGAAATTTACCATAATTAATTGAGTATTTAATTGTGATAAATTTTGAAAATTGCCCATTGAATGGCTACAATTGAAATGATCAATTAATAGTCCAAATTATGACCCAATTGAAAGTCAATTCTATGAATTGAGGTCATTATTGCTAAACTAGCCTTTTTAATTTTTACCTAGTTTAATTGTGACCTTATATGAAAGGGCCAAAATCATTGGTCTGATTAATTAAGGTCAATTTTGCAAATGTTACCCTAAGATGGCTAATTGGACCAAATAAGGCCATAATTGAAATAGCCCGGTCTTGAAATTAGGCCAATTAAGGCCATTGTTTGCAAGGTTAGTCTTTAGTTTCTTAATTAACCTATTTTAATCGTGATTAAGAGTCTAAATTAATTAGTATTTTCTTAATTATGACTTTATTAAAAACAAGTGTCAAAATCCGGCGTATATACACGGATATACATTTATATCACAGTAAGGTCAACTCTCTTCTTTGTTTTATGCAAATCAAATGGTCAACACTGTATTTTCTTTAATTGCTCTTGTTTGTTTTCGATTTTTTAATCTGAGTATTATGATTGGTTCTTGAAGAAATTTTTGGATCGGATTTTGTTGGTGGAAATCTGACCTTTGATGTTTATTTTGATTTAATCTCGACCCTACAACATAGATATGTGAGGAGGAAATCCCATTTTTTAGATTTATCCCACATCAAAAACTAGGGTTTGGGATTTGTTTAGGGCTTCTATAAAAATGGCCCTAAGTTGGTAGACTTAAGAGAGAGGCGAACATTAGGAGATTCATCTAAAAAACTCAAAATACTTAAGTTTTGGCACACTTTGCTTTGAAACTTTAATTTTTCGAGTTCAGTTCAAATTTTAAACGTTTTTCTTTATTCTTGTTGGTGTGGTTTGAGCATTTGGGGTTGAGGAACCAAATCTTCCAAGTTCAAACCTCGATCAAAGGCTACACACAAAGGAGGTAATGCCCCTTTTTCTTTAATTTTTTACGTATTTTCTGTTCTTTAGTTGTTTTGTGTTAGTTAGTTTATTGCTTTTTTACGATTTGTATGTTGTTTTTTAAATTGTGTGGTTTAATATGTCTATATGTGTTAGGCTAGTCTAGTTTTTTTAGGTATGTGAGTTATATTTTTTAAATTCATTTTAGTTGAGATAAATGGGACTATGTGAGTTAAATTAGCTGGTTATTCAGATATGTTTAGATCAGTTTGGTTTAGTTCGATATAGGTAAAATATGTTATATATGTTAATCTTAGTTTTAATGGTATGATTAGCCCTAATCAAACATGCTTCATGTACTAGCTTGATTCAACCTGCTTACATTAAAGGTATGATCCTTATGTGTTAATTCTGATACAGGAAAATAATGTTTATTCATTGCTTTAATCAAAATTTGGATTAGTTAATCAGGTTATGTCTTTGTTATAGCTTATCTTGACTTAGTTAATCATAAATCTTGTCAATATGATCTATTTGGTCAAGTATGCCCTTAGATTTATTTTAGTTTTAGTTTACACATATCAAATATGTCCTGTGTTAGTTAATCATGTGTGTACTGCTATCCTATTAAGAGTTAGCTAAATGCTTGTCAGATATTAGTAACTTAAACCTGTTTGTAAGTTTAAGTGTTAACTTGGTTCTTGTCTATCATCTGCCTAAGTATGTTTGGTTTTGTAGCCTAATGTCTCATGTTTGGTAGGTAACACTGTAAATAGATTAAGTATGTGAAATCTTATCTGAGCCATGTTGTTGATCCTATTAAGTTAAACCATGTCCAAACCTATTACCCTTACCCTGTGACAGCTGCTATTTGATCTGATGCTTTGAAATATCATGCTTGGTTCTTGTTTAAGCTAAATCACTGTAAAAAAAAAGGTAATCTGATTGATCCTTGCACCTTGTCTGAGATTGGGAGTCTCTTGCTTAGTTGATAATGATACTTGTCTATTGCTTTACATGACCCGAAATTGCTTGCTTGTCACTCTTAATAGACTTTAAAGTTAAACTGTATATGAGTCTATTTGGGGTTTTGGCTGAACTACAGCTGCATCTTTTAAGACTAAAATGACATACCAAGATCTTTTGCATGCTCCCTTTGGATAACTATGTTTATGCTATGAGGCTTAATCCACTTGGTTTATTTATTAGTTCCATATTAAAGACCCTAGAATGTGTGTTAAGTATTTGAACCTAATTTTAGTATCTTTAGATCTGCATTCATAATCTGTGAGGCTTACAATGATTGTTTAGAGTCCTTTGGTTGTTAGGTGTGCTGAAAGAATGATATGGGATCCTCTTAAACCTATTCACAAAGTATCTCATGAATATGTCCTGTATAATGTATGTCTTTAATTGCAAACAGTTATAACACTATCATATATTACTTGGTTTAAAATGATTTTAAGGCCTGTTGTCCTGCCTATCTATGCCTTTTCCTATAACTCTGCATACCTATTTCTCTCTGTCTGTGTGTGATGAAGAACTGTCTGTAGAAAATAGGGTCAAGTGTAGTGTATAGTAAGTATGTGACCATGATTAAGTTGTTAAGAGGCTGTCACTTGATGTTGAGTAATTATGGGTGTGACTTACCTAGGGTCAAGAGTAAGAGTGATAAAGCTTTAAGCTTCTAGTCAAACTCAGCCTAGTCTCATTTGCTCTAGACTGCTGGGTTCCCCCATATGAACTTACATCCCATGGGATCCTCTGAGTATTCAAAAGAGCAGAAATCTATGTATATGATGTATACTATTGTTGTTTGCTTGTATATTCCTCCTTTGCTTGATTCTGATTGACTTTGCCCAGTTGAAACCTCTAACGTTTAAAGCCCTATCATGTTTTCTTACCATCTGCTCTGCATGATTCTTTGTTTCTCAATGATGTATGAAAGGATATACCCAGATATACAAAGTATACCCAAATTCTATACACTCACAAGTGTATAGAAGTTAGTATATTCAGTATATATGATGTGTATCACTCCTATAAACCTGTTGGCATTAATTGATGTTGGACTAGTTTGGGGTTTTTGGGCCAGTTTCTTTCATATTAACTGTTGGGCCTCCTCTTATATACTAAGTATGATTCATAGTCAGCCTAATTTTGTTTGTTTCTGTTAAGTGATACTATCTGGGCTTGAAATTCTTCTTCATTTACTTGGGCCTGACTGTCTCCTCAAAGTGTTACACTCTCACCTTTGTTATACATTAGCTTGATTTGTATATTTGATTTGTTTAAGTATGAAATTAGATATATGCCTTAGCTTAATTACATGAATCTTAAGCATTTACTAATCCTTATCTTTTCATGTTCCAAGTAATTTAACCCTGGCCACTCAGGCCCCTCTCCTTGCATTAAAACCTCGTTAGGCCTAAGGCCCAACATCATTATTCTTGATCTAGTCCGCATGACAAAGAAATGGAAGCAAATATATTGAAGGCCCAACCATGGGTAAAAATGGTTATTGGTGGGCTTTGGTAGGCCCAGCAAACAAAATTCCCGTCCCTCTATATCCCTCTATTTATATGTATATTTGTGTTGTATATGTAAACAAATCAGTAGTATATTGAAATCCTTGTGCATGCTAGAACTTAGGAAAAACACTAGTATTTTTAGGAAGTCGTCAAACTATTTTCAAATTTGGATAATGATCAACTTTTTGCGAAAATCAAAACTTGGTTTGATTTGTAGTTAAAAATCAGTATAATGCTATGGCTAAGTATGTGATAAAACAATGGAGTTTTGATTAAGTCTAGAACTGGATCAATGCAAAAAGGATTTTTAAAGTGTTAAGTAACGAGTTTTGGGGCTTTAAACCCGAGATGAAAATGATTAAATTTTTGACGGGTTCACTTTAAAATGGAAACAAAACTAGAAAATGAGTTTGACTTCAAAAATTGGCATTTTCATATACCAATGGAACTATTTTCTGGGCCTGGAAGCCCACATTGAAGTTGGACTGAAATAAATCTGTTTTGGACCGCAATTGGACCGAAATTATTTGGATTGGGTTATGACGGTGAAATGAACTTGGATCTGGAAATATTATTGACTTATGGGCTTCAACGATTAAAATGGACCTAATTTTCATGTACTGGTATTGTTTATATATATATATATATGTATAAAACAGAGATATACTCCATATTTTTGTATATATACGTATAATAAAACTCGTAGGTACTAAACTCATTTTGTTAGGACTAGAATAGTAGCTACTCTACTCGGGAGAAATCCCGAGTGTGTCCTAATCCGGCAACAAAGTGGGTTGAACACTTACGCAGATTTTCTAAGCCGAAACCCCTTTTATAAGGGGACTTTTTGCCGAATTTTTTCTTGCAATTATGATATGAATAGGAATGACATTTTTGTGGAAAACTAAACACTTTTAAAAAAAATAAATACATTAATCACACATTGAAGCTCGTAGGCCAACAGTATTCTACGGATCTTCAATACTAGGGTGCGTAAAACTTTCCCTGGGGGATCACCAGAACCCTTACCTAGAACTTTGGTCCAAAAGACTTTTTCTCTTATTTGGAGAAATTCTTTCAACCCGCTTTTCCTAGTTTTCCATAAATAAATTAAGTGGCAACTCTAAAAATACTAAAAATCTAATTAGAGCACCAACAACCTCGTAGTAACTTTTATGCCTTAACCCGCGTAAAAGCGAACCGTAACAGTGAGTAGAATATATTAATATTGAGCCCAAGTAATAAAGACTTCAATTTTGAGATGGAGAACAGAATATAACTTTATCGAAGGGTTTATAGGTTTCTTCTTTGCCTTGGGTAATGTTCATCCAATTCTTGGGTTGTTAATGTGTTTCCATTTGACAGTGCTCGTTTCCTAAACATCAACTCAAAAAATTCATGCGCAAACCTTCATAAATCAAAGACTTGTAATCAAAGTCTGACAAAATCATTAACCAATACAATAAATATATTGGTCGATCGGTAGAGAAATCTAGGAAAGAAGATGAAAGAAGTAAACGTGCACCTTCCTTCACTATCATAGATTACAGTATCACTGTCATGCTTCAACTGCAAGCATTTCTAAATGAACTATACCTCTTCTTGATGTCATTCACTGCTTCATACAAGAAACATATATCAGTAACCAAAAATTTTCTTTATTCATGTAGGTAAGATGTGAAGAGCTACATATTCTATATCGCACATCACCAGTGTTAATATTTTTTATTTCGGAGACCCTACATGTAAAATTAACTCAATTTTGCACTTCACTTCAACTGCTCGCAAGTTCCAAGAACTTTAACCATCAAGGCAGTCGATGTTAAATCGTCAAAACAATCATAGTACATAGTCGATTTTGAGAGACTATAAAAGCACCTCTTACAAAAGATCTTTTTGAATTCCAATAAATTGAACATCTGGAACTTTCAGGCCTGAGTAGCCAGCTGAATATTGATATTAGGTTAAGCAACTTGAAAATCTGTCTTAGGGAACACGGTAGAAGTAGATCCAAAAATCATGTCTGTACTGATTAAATACTTGCACACAAAATACCAGCGACTAGGAAAAATGCACTATATAATACACAGAAAACCAATTCTATCAAGCTCTGCCTGATAGTGGAAATTGAACTTGTAAGTTGGTGGGCACAGCAAGATTTTTTTCTTAGTAATTTGTTGGATTTATAAACAATCCAGAAAGAATGCATCAGTACAAATTCAAGGTGCAACTTGAGAGAGATATGAACACCTATGTTGGAATATAAGTTCAATATCGTGCAGCAATATGAAGATTTTATTAGAAAACCATAAATAGACTCTATTAGCAAATCATAAATTTCCTCAAATATAAAACTACTAGAACATTAAAAATGCACATCCAAGAGTTCTCCATACTGAAATGAATGAACTTAATGCCCTTTTCAAAAACTTGTAGTAGATAAAAACTGGATAATTGGAGAATAAGATTGTCACGACCCAAACCGATGAGTCGTGATGGGAGTCTAACCTCTAGCGACCAAACACCGCTAAACATTTACCTGAGACATACTGAACATCAAAAGCCCATAAATGGCATAAACTGATCTTATAAGATAGAGACATCAGAACTCGGTACAATCTGCATATATATACATGACATGCGGAAGAATAGTGCAAGCCCGCTAGGCTGCTACATATATACGTACACAAAAGAATAAAAGTCGACAAGGCTACATCATCTGACTACTACATACACATGTCTACACACCTCTACTAGAATAAAAGCTATAGAAAAGACGGGACAGGGCCCCGTCATACCCATATGTATACACATCCAAAAAGGGCATACTAAAGGCGGCGCAGCTCCCGGATCAAAGTGGAGCGCATCTTCGACCGCTGCTGAATCCTGGGGTCCTACCGAGTGGACCACTGTCCTTCCTCACGTGCTGCGGGCATGAACGCGGCCCTCGAGCAACGGGGAGTCAGTACGGATAATGTACCGAGTATGTAAGGCATAAGAACAACATATGAACATAAGAATCATGGATAAGATGCGAAACTCATAAGCAAAATGTTGCCGCAGGCATGAACTTGTATGAACTAGTATACTGCTAAATGCGCATAAATCTACGTAAGCGGATATGCCTGCGGCCAGGCACATAATATGCATGCTCATACCTATCAATGATGGTCGTGCATCTATATGAGTGCGTATATAATGCCTGATGTATGTGCGTATATAAATGCCTGAAAGCCTTTATGGCATCTCCTCATATCATATTGGCTCCTCTGTGGCCATAATCAATATTATCATCATAGTAGTAATGCGTATATAATGCCTATATATCTTCTCATACTTTACATATATCTAATATTCGCGTATATAACGCCTGATATGTGTGTGTATATAACGCCTTCTAGTCATGGGTAAATATACATAAAATATAATGAATGTAATGCATGAATAAACTGTATGCACAGAACTGGCTACATAAGACTGGACCCATGAATTGAAGGATTACTCATAAATAGGGTAAATGAATATCAAAAACTGAAGTCTCCCCAATACTTCTAGGTAGAGGTAATATGGACACTCTACTTACTCGCTTGTTGGATCATATCATAGGAACATGCCAAAAGAAGAAAGGAATGACCTTAACATACCTTGGAGTATCTCCAATCGCCCAACCTTTACCTTTTGAACTTGTAAATCTACAATTAAGGTAACATAGGGCTTAATTAGACTATTTACTTCACTTACTAACCATCCTCAAATACATATAAAGCTCAATGAACTATAGACAATAATTTCCTTTGTGAGCTTACAACTCTCCAACTCCTCATTCGATCCCACATCAACTACAATACTCACATCAACAATGACAACACACACACACACACACACACACACAGATATATATATATATATATATATATATATATATATATATATATATATATATATATATATCAAAATATATTCAAATTCATTCCCAATCATCTCTTAAAATAACCCCAAGTCACTATCTTGTCTTTCATCCACTTACCACTTCCACAACTATCTCTTCTTCTCTTAATATCACTAAAACTCTTGATAACCAACTTAAATACAAAGGTAGAAATCATATACATACCTTGAGGGTCGAGAATCCCAAGAATCACTTCAACTTCAACTCCCTAACCTCATGACTTGAAGAAAACCCTAGAAACAAACTTCTTCTTCACCATCTCGAATTTATGGGGTCCGAGTCTTGTCAAACCTTCACTAATATGATGAAAAATATTGGGAGAGAATATCTTAGGGTTTTTCTGATTTTAGAAGGAGGAAAATATGAAATAGGGTCGTGGACCACCTATTTATACTTGGAAGCCAAAAAGGCTACAGCGTCGGTTCGACGAGCGAGTCGACAGCCCTTCGACGTGTCGACAGTCCGCCGACTTTCTCCGTCGACCTGTGCCTGCAAATGTATGGCTGCGGGATCCTGTTGACACCGCACGTTGATGGTCCGTCGAGCATGTCGACGACCCGTCGACGATGACTGGTGTGTTCTGCAGATTTTTCTGATTCAGTTCAGATCGCGTCGATTCAATTCGCTCAACTTTCAACTTTATAAATTGCCAGGAATATCTCTGTGGTACCTTTGTACACAGGGTAAGATATTTTCTACCTCCAAACTCAGGCTCGGGTCTCTATTTCAAGGGCATACTCGACTAGAAAACCACATGTTCTACTACTACGAACACAAGGGGTGTAACATTCTCTCCCCCTTAAGAACATTCGTCCTCGAATGTTCGAACAATCCTAGGCTATAAAAATTTCGGTAGGGTTTCCCCTGTACTTATACCAATACATCCTGCACGCAACAACCTAAAATAATGCCACACAAGGACACATACTGTAACACACAATGCCATGGCCTCACACGACCAATCATGATAACTGAAATGAAATATTACCTGGGGGCAATAATGCCTCGGGCCCGAACCTCGCATGCTGGCGGGAAAAAAATGCGGGTACTCGAGTCTTCATTGTCTCTTCCGCTTCCTAAGTCAACTTTCTCTCGACGATGCCTCCTCCACGAAGACTTTAAGAAGCTACGATCCTTGGTCCGCTACGGCGGACTTTGTCTATCAATATGTACCACGGAACTTCCTCGTATGATAGCTGCTCGGTCACCTAAATGTCATTCATGGTATCACTCTTGAAGGATCTCGTGCAACACAAAGCATTGATACATGAAATGTTTGGATGTCTCGTTCTAACTGAAAGGCAATTCTAGCTCGTATGCCACCGGCACTAACTATACGAATAATCTTATACGGCCCGATATATCGAGGGCTGTTTACCCTTCTTACAGTATCATCACTTCCTTCATAGGCTAAACTTTCAAGAACACTGATGCTTTATCTCTAGAACTCTAGCTTACGGCCTTGATTATCCCGCATAGGATTTACGTGGCTACGAGGCATTAGAAACCTCTCTCAATCACTTTCACCTTATCAGCGCTTTGTTAAATTAAGCACAGGCCTAGTAACTGATTCTGCGACATCGAACCACTCTATGGGCGATGCGGATCTCGCCCGTATAAGGCCTCATAAGGAGCCATCTGAATACTGGAATGGTAATTGTTGTTATACACCAACTCGATAAGAGGCAAATGATCATCCCAACTACCTTAAAAGTCAAATACATAAGCTCTAGGAATATCCTCAAGGGTCTGTATGGTACGCTCTGCACTATCCATACATGCGGGGTGAAATACGGTACTAAGACTCGCACAGGGTCCCCGATCCCTTTTGAAAAGATTTCCAAAAATTTAGGCACAAGCTGTGCTCCCCTATACGAAATAATGGCTGAAGGAACACCATGAAGTCATACAATCTCCTTAAGGTAAAGCTTTGCGTAATCCTCGATTGCATAAGTAGTTCTGACAGGTAGAAAGTGGGCTGACTTTGTAAGCCTATCAACTATGACCCATATCGAATCACACTTCCGCTAAGTACGGGGTAACCCTATATTAAAGTCCATATTAATTACCTCCCACTTCCATGTCGGAATCTCCACTGTGATAGACCTCCGGAGCTTCGGTGCTGTTTTGACCTACGGCAATTTGAACAACGAGCGACAAATTCCTATATCTCTTTTCATACCATCCCACTTTGATAACTTCCTTGAGATTATGGTACATCTTTGTGGAACTGGGTGAATAGAATAGCGGGGGAGTAATATGCCTCTCCCATAATTTGACGGAGTCTGCCCAACAGGGACACACAATCTATCTCGATACACCAGTACTCTCCATCCTGTGATCACAAAGGGTGTATTTTCTTTACGAGGTTTGTATCTCGGTAAAGAACGAAAAGGATCCTCGTACGCGCTCACTGTCTAACTGCTACCAAGGATGATACCGCTGTGTCTTGAACGATGCTTTCCTGCATCACTGGATCTAGCGATCGAACTCGAGGCTGCGATCGATGAACCTCACGAACCATTTCTCTTCTCTCTGGTGACACGTGAGATAAGCTACCCATAGATTTACGACTGAGGGCATCGGCTACTACATTAGCCTTCCCAGGATGATATAAAATATCCATATCATAATCTTTTTACCTCTCCAACCATCGCCTCTGACGCAAGTTCAAGTCATACTGCGTAGATGTCTTGGAGGCTCTTGCTGATAATATAGATATCAACATGGACAAGTATAAGTAGTGCCTCCGTATATTCGAGGGCATGAATCAACACTTCTTAAGATCATAGGTTGGATAATTCATCTAAAATTGCTTCTTCAAGCTGTCTAGAAGCATAGTAACAACCTTACTATCTGCATCAATCTGTTAATCTAACACACTGAAGCATCACAATATACTAGCCATCTGCCTAGATTGGAAGAGTCAAAGCCCATCTTGAAGTAACTTATCCAGCGTACGAAAACTACACATCATAAGCATCATCACTGAACTTAGCTAATTTACGAGTCAATTTGGTCAATGAAATTTGAAAGAGGGACAATCCTTCTACAAAACTTCTATAATAACAAAGCTTCTGCAACTCCGTTATTGGTGGTGGGCCTTGGATGGTTTGAGGTAATGCCATGGGGTATTGACCTTTTGAGGGAGTCATTAAATAAGGTTAAGGTGATTTAGGATAAGCTCTTAGTAGCTCAGGTAGACAGAAGGAGTATGCGGACCGAAAGGTATGAGATCTTGAGCTCATGGTTGGGGAACAAGTCTTGTTAAAGGTCTCACCCATGTAGGGTGTGATGAGGTTTGGGAAAAAGGTCAAGCTCAGTCCTGGGTTCATCAGTCCATTTGAGATTCTTATCCGTGTGGGAGGTAGCCTATGAGTTGGCTTTGCCTCCAGGTTTTTCGGGGGTTCTCCCGGTGTTTCATGTCTCTATGTTGAAGAAATATCACGGTGACGGTTCTTACATTATTCGTTGGGATTCAGTCTTGTTGGATGAGAACCTTTCCTATGAGGAGAAGCCTATTGCTATCTTAGATAGAAAGGTTCATAAGTTGAGGTCTAAGGAGATAGCGTCAGTGGAGGTCCAGTGGAAGAATCGTCAAGTTGGGGAAGCCACTTAGGAGACCGAGTTTGATATGCGTAATAAGTATCCCTAACTTTTCACCTAGTCAGGTACCTTTCCTCTTGTTTCTTCCTTTTTTCGTTCGAGGACGGACGGTTATTTAATTGGTATCTGATATTATGTGCATTTTGACCATTGTACCCTGCCAGTTCAATTTCGAGACGAAGAGTGAGTCTAGTGAAAACATACAGATTTAGAATTCTAAAACGCAGGCATTTGATTGTATTTTGTGCACTTGTTTGATAACTTGTTTTATTTCATTGAGGGAAGGGGGGGGGGGGGGGCTTGACTTAGTAAATTGACTGCGTTGGGAATTTTAAGGTCGCGGGGTGAGTTCGTAACTTGTGTTTTCACTTATGTGTTCATATCTGGTTTATGTATGTGGGGCCTCAGATTGATGTTGTGATTTTGGGACAAACTTGGTGAAAAATCAGAGGATCTTTTGGTTCTAGTGCGACCATTGCAGCGGGCATGGGGATGCTGCAGTGGAGCCACCACCATGGAAATTAGGATTTAGAAGGGAGTCCGACAGAGCGGGTGGTGGACCGCCATAGCGGGACCGCTACGGCACGGTCATGATCGCTATCGCGAGTAGTGGCAATTAATGAACTTCACCGTAGCGGAGGTTCTGGCAACTACAGCGGGACCGTTGCAGCGCACCTAGTGACCACTGCAACAATTGATTGGAGGCGGAAACCCACTTTTATATTGCTTAGTACGAGCCATTAGTTACATAACTCCAAAACCAGTTTCCAAGACAGAAAAGGGTGATTATTCTAAAGCTTTGGTTGATTCTTCTTCTAGGGTAAGTTCTAACTATCATTTTGTTCACTTCCATTCCTCCTATAAGCTCCATGACTAGTTTAAGGTTCTTTAATGGTGGATGAAAGTCCTAGAACACTAGAATCAGTAAACCTTTAAATAAATTGTGGATTGTGGATTGTTGATTTTATTACTTCTCTATCATCTAGAAGTGTAGGTTACCACTTTCTAGGATGAGAATTGCTTAATTATTATGAGAATTATATATTGACACTTAAGGTTCCACCCAAAATGGAGATTTTTTTCCTAAAATCTGATTTGAAAGGGTTAAATTGATTAGGAACCTATAAATTGGAGGATTATGATTGTTGGGACTGAGGGTAGGATAAATTCACCCTTAAATGCTGGTTTCGCCTATTCGAATGGTTATGGGTGGTTTGGGGTATTCTTTCCCAATGTTGATTTCTATGTTGATTAGATGTTCTATTGCTTAGGTAGAGTTATATTGCTAGACTTTGAGCGTTCCGAGGCGTTACGAAAGAGGAAAGCTCTAGGGGAGTAGCTTGCATTGTTCCAGTTCTGCATCTGAGGTAGGTTATGGTTTACTTGAGTTAGACTTTGATTAGTTGATTGTATATGTAGTAGACTTGACGGGAGAAAGCATGATTAAGTCTTCGTACATGACGTCTAGTTGGATATTACTTAGGTTGGTATGATTGTTGATTATGTGGGCTTGTCGCCATTACTTTATGTATTGAAACCTGAGGTGTATTTGTTATGATACTAGAAGGAAGGAGTTGGCATATATACTATTCTTGTTGATTGAGATAACTTATGCATTTATGTTGTTGTTGAGTTGATTTATCTGAGCCATGTTGTGACTTGTGGCGTGGTGCCATGTATTCCTTGACATTGATATTATTGACTGATCATGTTTCATACTAAATGTTGAACTGGAAGTACATTGAGATTCATCTTGTGATTAGATACAGAAATATATATATATATATATATATATATATATATATATATATATATATATATATATATATATATATATATATATATATAAGGCACATTTGACGGGGGTGGGGATGTGGCCTACTTTAAGGCACATTTGACGGGGAGTAAGGATGTGGCCTAGTTATGGGCTCGTGATCCGAGGTTAGTTCCGACGCGAGTGGTACATGGACACTATGGGTCTCCTGCGTGTGTCATGACTATTGTGCGAAAAATTCCTTTAGCATGTGTGTACGGTTGAGATGCTATCATTGGTTGCATTTCATTGCATTGGGTCTTACCTTATTTTTGTGATTGGCAGATGATTTGTTGTTGATACTATTTTATTGTTGTGTTGTTGTGCCTATATGCCTATTCTGTTGATTTTATGAACGTATGCATGATACTAATCTTAGTGGACCTATGATATCTACCGGTACATAGTGTTTGCACTGATAGTATCTTGTTGTACCCTTTTTTAGTGCAGATTGTGTGCCAGAGACTTCGTCCAAACCTCACCTTTAGTCTAAGGACATTTCCCGTTCAGATCAGAGGGTGAGCTCCTATCCATGCCATGCTGCCTGAAGATCTTTCCTTATTAATGTCTAGCTCATTTCTAGATACTTATTCTATTTCAGGCAGTTATTTATTCTTTAGACAGCTTTATGTTTTAGAGTCCTTGTACGAAAGAATTTCGGATCTTTGGGGTTCTAATAGTTTAGAATTTCGTGCTTTTATTTTATTATGGCATTACTAGACAGCTTTATGATTATGTTTTTGTTATTCATTTATAAATAGGTTAAATGGATGAAAATTTGGTTAAGGGGATGGTTCGCCCACCAGGGGGGTTAGTGTGGGTGTCATCACGATGGGTTGGGTCGTGACAACGTGGTTGAAGAAGCCATCGAGTTCAAAATTGAAGAAGAATGTCTTGGGGAAGCACTAATGGCTATCTTGGTAAATTTTGATGGTGATGACCTGGAGGGGTATATTGAGACCGTAAACTCACTTAAAGGGTTGGGCCACTACACTTACCAACCAAAGAAACTTTCACTTGATCTAGAATATCGGGCTACTCCTCCGGCCAAACCATCAATTATTAATCCACCGAAACTCAAGCTCAAGCATGTTCCATCACACTTGAGGTATGAGTTTCTAGGCCCAACAACACTGTTCCCATAATTTTCTTCTCTTTGTTGGGTGGTGATCAAGTGAAGCAATTGTTGGCCGTTTTGAGAAAGTATCGAAGGGCTCTTGGTTAGACCAAAGTGGATATTCAGTGGATACCTTCCGGAATTTGTGAGAATAAAATCCAACTTGAAGAAGATAGTTTGCCAAGTGTGGAACACCAACGAAGATTGGATCGACCAATGCAAGAGGTGATAAAAAAAGCTATCATCAAGTGGTTAGATATCGGGGTTGTCTACCCCATTACGGATAGCCCATAGGTTAGTCTAGTCCAATGTGTTCCGAAGAAGGGTGGTATGACGGTGGTGCCAAATGAGAACAACGAGCTTATCCCAATGAGAACAGTCATCGGGTGGAGAGTATGTATAGATTATCAGAAGCTCAACACCGCAACTTGCAAGGACCATTTCTCTATGCCTTTTATTGATCCAATACTTGATCGGTGAGCGGGAAGGTCTCATTATTGCTTCTTGGATGGGTATTCCGGCTATAGTCAAATCAATATTTCTCTGGAGGACCAAGAGAAGACAACTTTCACTTGTCCTTATGGGACCTTTGCGTTTAGCCGAATGTCATATGGCTTATGCAATGCCCATGCAACTTCTCAAAGATGTACGATGTCTATTTTCTCCGACATGGTTGAGGACTTCTTGGATGATTTTTCAATTATGGGTGATTCTTTTGATGATTGTCTTGACCATCTTGATCAAGGGCTCTGTCACGACCCGACTAAGGGCCATGACGGCTACCCGGAGCTATCCTACCGAGCACCACCTATCATACTTGCCATCAAACTCAACCTGAATACACATTATTCCCAACACGAAACTTATCATAAGATGGTCATCTATATTTACAAAACATAAATATATATATATATACTCATCAGCCCACGAGGCTACCAAAATGATATACAAAATATACACTGGTGTATTCATGAGACATCTATTACCCACGCATATGTATCTACGAGCCTCTCGGAGTCGAGACACAAGGATGGGATGTAACCCGTCATACCCAAATATGAACACAAAAGAATGCATCAACAAACTGCACCTCCGGAGTAGTGGGGTGCTCCTGTGTAAGTTGGTATAACTCCTAAGAATCTAGGCCGCCTCCCTGTCTACCTGTGGACATGAACACAGCGTCCATAAAAAGAAGAACGTCAGTACGAACAATGTACTGAGTATGTAAGGCATACACAATAACATGATAAAGAGATGCAAGAATATAAGATAAGGGGATAACTTGTAACTGATTGCCTCTTAAGGTGGAATCATGCATGCTATCTTTCATAATAAATAACATCTCATCATGTATGTATGTATGTATGCATGTGTATATATACATATATATATATTGTATCTATAAGATGCCTGACCATATAGGTACGGTGTGATCATCATTAGCCCGCGTCCGGGCCTCCCATGTCCGGGGTAAACATCTCAATCCTCCCTCTAGTGGTGTCTACCCATGCCACATAGACATGGTTTAATCATCATCATAGCTGCCCATTATGCCTGTCGTAGTGGTGACTGTCCGGCCATATAGGCGCGGTGTAATCATACATCTACATAACATAATGCATGCATGACAGCTCAAGAAATGCTATCACCCTATCGGAGTGACGTAAGGTCAGTAACCTCTGATTACATTATAGTATGATCCTCATCGCTATATTCCACCTTGAAGGAACTAATATCATGAGGTGAGGTATCAAAAAGAATTGACCTCAATGAAATCACAAGGATAAGAATATCAAGCTCATCATAGCATCACTATCATCATCGTTGTCATAAAACATGTCTCATCTCTAGTTCATAAGAAGCTCTTGAGAATCTCTAACTTTTATCTTTTAGGATGTAAGAAGATCATGGGAATATAGGAAAGGAATCACAAAATAAGAGTCATGCCTTTGAAAGAGAGGGACTAGCCTTACATACGTTTACGTCTCTCTAACTTTGCCGACTAAACGCTTCCTCCCAAGTTCACGATTCTACATCCAAAAGAATTCGTGCTAAGATTAGACAACCAGAAACATACTTGAAGCTAAGCTAAGGCGACTAAGGGCTAACGAAAATTGGACAGCACCTCCTTTGTTTCAACCACTTTCCCCATATAATATAACAACTCCCAAACGTAAATAATAACATTCAAAATATCATAATCAATAACTTCATCAAGCTTGACATTATTCAATCCTCAACATTTCCTATCGAAATCATCCATAACCATAGTTATCACCCAACGTCGTACTCATTCGCATATAATGCTTCTTCAACGTCCTTAATATCATTAATAACAAGATTATACCCATAACATGTCAAGAACTATCATTCAAGTCAAGTCACTATTCAAGAATACCACTATTTTCATATTTGAACTCCATATTCTACTTTCTTCCTCAATCCAAGTTATTCAACCATTCAATACTCTTAATAACATGAAATGAATATAAAACTCACCTTTAATGGTGTAGGAATGAGCTTTAGATGGCAATACTTTACTTGGAGAGAAACCCAACTTCAATTCCAAAGAGATGCTTGGCTCCTAGCAACCCTAAGGAACATCCAAACACTTGATTTCCTTGATTATTGGTGTTTGATCTTTAATTCCCCTTGAATTTATGTTAATATGGTGTATGGAATGTTCTAGAGCTCTTGAGAGGTGTGGAGAATGGATGAAATGAAAAATGAGGACTGGGGGGGTCTCTTTTTATAAAAATTAAAAGCTACCCGACGAGGATTATACGGACCCTTATACGGTCCATATAACTTATACAGTCGTACAGCTTATACGGTCTGTATAAGTGACCGTATAATACCTCCAATGAACAACCCCTCTCTGGACAGGTTATACAGTCTCTTATACGGACCGTATAAGTTATACGGGCTATATAAGTGGCCGTATAACTCACAAATTCCGAAATTGTTCCCGTTGTTTTGTTTAACTTCCAATCGTTATGGAACCTTCTTAACACTTGTTTAATACTTCACTAACCATCTAAGGGTCATTATATCTGCTCCTCGAGACATTACTAAATTAACATTAGCTCGGTACTTTGCAAAACCTTTCCAAAATGCGACTTAGGCTTCGCTTTCCTCAATGAACTTTCTTCTCTTGCCTCGAACGTCTTGGAATCCTAATTAGAATCGTTAAGTACCCATTCTTACTTGTAGGAACATCATATGCATCTTACCTGTGTTAGTCTATTTACCGCACAACGACATGAAAATTTCCGCGGTGTAACAGGCTCAAGCGGTGTGAAGACACCAATCTTGTACTTAACTGGGAAAGATATCATTTCATGGTGAAGGAAAGGAGTGTCCTTGGTCATAAAATTTTTGAAAAGGGAATTGAGGTCGATAAAGCAAACTTCAACATTATTGCCAACCTTCCTCCGGGTTTTATCGGCTATCCATCAAGGACTTCTCAAAAGTTGCTAATCCTTTGTCTTTGGCTTCTTGACAACGATGCTAAATTTGTGTTTGATGAGAAGTAACTTAAGGTGTTTGAAGAGTTGAAAGAAAGGCTTACATCAGCTCCCATCATTATTTCTCCCGATTGGTCACTACCTTTGGAGCTCATGTGTGATGCTAGTGGGTTTGTTATTGGTGCGGTGCTTGGTCAAAGGCACAACAAGATCATGCTTCCAATCTATTATTCTAGTAAGACGCTCAATGGAGTCCAAATGAACTACACAGTGAGCTAGCAAGAGTTACTTGCTATTGTGTATGCCTTTGAAAAATTCCTTTTATTGGGATCCAAAGTGGTAGTGTAGGCCGATCTTGTCGTGTTGTGATATTTGATGGCAAAGAAGGATGCAAACCCAAGATTGATTAGATGGATTCTCTTATTGAAAGAATTTGACTTTGAACTCAAAGATCGAAAGGGCTTGGAGAATCAAGTTCCGGATCGTCTTTCTAGGCTTAAGGAAGCCGAGAGACCGATGGGAGATCTTGAAATTGATGATGCCTTTCCAGATAAAATACTCTAGCCTTATCGTGTAAGATAGTGCCGTGGTATACGAATATTGCCAACTTCATTGTTACAAATCTTATTCCCGGTGAGGTAAAATCATAACAAAAGAAGATGCTTTTGTGAGATTGTCGATAATACTATTGATATGAGCCTTACTTGTTCTGAACATGCGCTGACAACATCATTCGGCATTGTGTCCCCGAAGATGAAGTTATGTCTATCTTAAAGGCTTGGCATGACTCTCTGATTGGGGGCATCAGGGTGGTAATCGAACAGCAGCCAAGGTGCTTGAGTGTGGCTATTATTGGCCTACCATTTATCATAATGCAAATTTGACGGCAAAATCTTGTGACCAATGCCAAAGGCGAGGGTCAATTGCAAAATGGCATGAGATGCCTCTAAACTTTGTGATGGAGGTATAGCTCATTGATGTATGGGGTGTTGATTTCATGGGTCCCTTCATAAGCTCTTCTCGCATAAAGTGTATCTTGGTGGTCATTGACTATGTTTCCAAATGGGTAGAAGCAGTGGCTTTTCCTAACAATGAGGCAAAAAGTGTCATGGGTTTCTTGAAGCGGGATTTCAAAGCTGGCGATTTGGTCTTATTGTTCAACTCAAGGTTGAAGCTCTTTTCGGGCAAACTTAAGTCCAAATGGTCTGGGCCTTTCAAGGTGGTGAGTATCTTACCCTATGGTGCAATTGAATTGGAGTCCGGAGATGGGACTCGGATTTTTAAAGTGAATGGCCAAAGGGTGAAGCATTATTTTGGTGCTATTGATGGAGACCAAGTGGTTGATAGACAATGTCTAAAGGACGGGCTCATGCTCGACTCCAAGTGAAATGGTAAAGCCATTGCGCCACGATGTTAAATTAAGTGCTTCTTGGGAGGCAACCCATGAGGTTTTATTCTCTTTAGTTTTAACGTTTGTTAGTGTTTAGGAATGCAAAAAGTGCAGGAAAATTGAACACAAGACGTTGAAATAGAAGAATGGGGTAACAGAGACAAATGCCATCAGATGAGCATGATATGCGCCACATTTTCCTATATACGAGCGCAGAACTAAACAGATATCATAACAATAGACTTGGCACTTTCATTCGTAAAAATGGGTAAGAAAATGTTGGGATATGCGACGCATAATGACTTATGCGTTCATGTACGCGTCGCATTTCAAGGATATTAAAAAAAAAAACCCAGTCGGGTTAAAACCCCACCCGCTTCCAATTTTCCCTCTTTCCCTTAAAACAAAAGGGCACGATTGGTCCCCATTTGGAATCATAGCCAAACGTACCCTTTTGACAATCACATAACCGTCAATCAATTTCTCCCCCGCATTCTCAACACCGATCGTAATAGGAATTTCTCTATAGTTGTGATTCTCAAGTTTATCTCTTAACATCTATGATTTTAGTCGAACAATAAGTAACAAGCAATCCCTCTGTCTTTCTCTTTGTATCTCCTTGTCCTTCTTCTTTCCATATTTTTCAAGAACTAAGGTTCATTTTGGGGAAGCTTTTAGTACAAAATTGCTAGAATTGGGTTAAAACCTTGTGGTAAATAGTGTGAATTGAGAGTGTGATAGCTTGTGAAAATGGGGTGAACAAAGTCGGGCTTTTAAAGTGTTTGATAAAAGGCCCAAATGAAATTCTTGGCCGAATCTTTGAACATTCTATGATTTATAGATGGGTATGAGATATATTGTTAGTTAGTAGTCTTAAAATTTCTTGGAAATTCTGTTTTGTTGCCTTTGTTCATGAATGTTTGATGTCCGTGGTCCATGTGGGTATCCCAGATTGATTGGGAGGGCATTTCAATCATCGACTCGGCAAATGAAAGTCTTAGGCTGTTATGCCAGCCAAATGTTTGATAAAATGCTTCATAGGAGTCCATATGATTTAAGTGAAGTCTGAGTAGCCTTAATTTATGTGATTGCTATATGTTTGACCGGACGGGATAAGGCCTTGATGAACAAAGGGTGTAGTGTATGTTATACCCTCCTCTTGGTCTGTAAAATGTGAAGGTGCAATGCTAGGGTGAAGTCTGAGGAGATTTAGGAATGATTTATTATTGTGATTATGTATATTACCCATTGGGGGCTGAGTGATTTGAGCAACGAGGGTGAAATATGTATGCTTCTTATAATTAAAATATGAAATATGTGTTGTGTTTGTTAGAAAATATAGTGCAAAGTGAAAAAGTTGGTCTGGGCTAGGATATGTGCCGCATATCGCTATACATGGCAGCGTATCTCAATGCATACCAAAACAGTGGGCATGGAAACTGTTGATATCTTTGTTGACACCTAATTTTTGACCTCCCGTAATTTATTTTAAGTGCTCGGAGTCCTTAGACAATAAATAAAATCAGCTGCGCACCCTAAAGGGTCTAGATAATTTTTCATGAAACTATTTGGGGTAATGTTTCACCCCTTTTAAATTAATAAAGAAATCTCCAGGATATTTTAAATTTTGTGGAAGTTAATTAGGGTTCTTATGACATTTAGGGAATATTTTTTTATTGGAATTAATCAAAGGCAAAACCATTTTGAATAATTATTTACTTAATTGATTTAATCAAGGAAAATTAGATTAATGAGTAATTTATTCTATTTTATTGTCCAAGGCACTTTGAGTAATTAAATGAATTGACCATTTTACCCCTCAAACCTTGATTCTGTGTGTTTGCGTAGTTGTTTAATTGGTAAATTATCTGTTTAATTAATTTAGAACCAATATTTGTAAAATGATTTTAATGAGTCATTTCTTAAATTAATTAAGTCCTAATAGGCTAATAACTGGTTTTTATTTTGAATATTTATCCCCGACCCTCCATACATATATATACAAATTATCTGTTTAATTAATTTAGAACCAGTATCTGTAAAATGATTTTAATGAGTCATGTTTTAAATTAATTAAGTCCTAATAAGCTAATAACTGGTTTTTATTTTGAATATTTATCCCCGACCCTCCATACACATATATACACACCATGTATATACAAATATACATGGTGTATATATACATGTATACATGTACAAGGTCCCAATAGTTTTAAAATAAAAAAGACCAGGCCCAGTCCATAAAGGGACCAGACCAGGTCCAATAACGATTAAAGGGAGGGGGTAATATTACTCCTTCCCTTCGTTTCATTTTTCAGACCCTAAGGGTCGTTTTACAAAAGAGAAGAGGGGAAGGCGGCTAGGGGTAAAACCCTAGCGCCGCCCCACTGCCACTATTCAACCACCCCGCCTGTTTTTCTGTCTTGTCCCATCGCATAAGTGGGTGTATAGCGTGAGGGAGAGGACGAAGCATTAATGGCTTCGTCCTTCTCTCCAAAAAATCCGGCCAAGTAGCCTCTAAAGGTACAAACCCCCATTTTCTTTATATTTTCCGCCATTGTGTCAGTATTTGAAGTAATTTGAGCCGTTGATTTTGGTTTTTACCTCAAATTTGGACCGTGTGTTGGATTCTTGAGTGAGGACTTCTATAAATCTACAAGTCCCACAACAATTGTTCGAATTCGATGAGGTATTCTGGGGTTTCTATACATAGAACCCCATTTGTTCAAACGGAAAAAAGGTTGGAAACCAAGAAAGGCTTAAAAATTACAATTTTTCTATGTTTTAAAGTTTCCATCAGTCAAAGTTTTAAGCTTAGCCGAAAGGCTTCAGTTTTTTTTAGTTCTAAAGTTTCTGTCTTTTATTTGTTTGTGGTATTGGTGGTTTGATTTTGGCATAGGAAGCACAGAAGTATCCAAATCCATCGCTTGCCCCGGTTGCACTTGCAAAAGGTAAAATCCTTTTTAGATTTCTGCCTATATTATGCTTATTTAATGTGTTTATGTGGGGCTTAGAATATAGTTTAAGTTGACATGCTAGTTTTGATTTAGATTTTGTCACGACCCAACCGGAGGGCCATGACGGGTACCCGGTGCTAACCCACCCGGGCACCTCTTATCGTACATTCACATTTACATCTGGGTGAGCCACATAGCCATATCGTACTTTCTATCCATTATTCATACTAATGACATTGGGCAACAATACATTTATATCATCATTGTTATATCCCGTATCTTTGTACATTGGGATATTTTAAGCTAATCGCGATAAGTTAAGGACAAGACTATTTTGGGATACGAGGTAGAGACTTTTAACTTCCGATTTTGTTTTAATGCACAAGTGCTTATAAATTTTATTTGGTATAGAAATATTATTGGAGGTTAGGGATTAATTAATTGTGATTAGATTACTAAGTAAAACTTAGTGATTAATTAAATTAATTAAGATTAATTACTAAGTGGGCCCCGCCCGATATTAAAAAAAGAAAAAAAATAAAAATCCAAGAAGTGGATTTGTGACTCACAAAGGAGGGGGACATGTGTCCTCTTAGGAGCAAGCATATAAATATAAAGTTGATGAAGACATTTCATTTCTTTCATTTCACTTCCAAAAAGAAATTCAAAGAAAAAAAGGGGAGCGACCATGCCCGCCTCGTTTATTCCATGCCAGCCAAGGCTGTTTTTTTAAAAAAAAGAAATTGCTTTGATTTAATTCCAAAGTGATTTACAAGTTCAAGGAGGTGATAGCAACATCGGATATTGAATCGAGGAAGAAGAAATTGCAAAATTGGAGCAATTAAGAGTAGAAATTCCTCCGAGAAAATTGTGGTAAGATTTTCCTATTTTATGGTGTGTTTTGTTAATAAAGTTGTAATGAAATTATTAAAATTGAATTGGACGAAATCGGAAGTAAGAAAATACATGAAATTGTTAGTATGTGAAATCGTGGGTTGAAATGGATTTGGAATTGTTATGGGCTGAGTTGTGAGAATTTTATGTGTATATCCTTTGTTGTTGGTATTTCAGTGTTGACAAGAGGATAATTAGAAAGTCGGGTTAGGCGAATATATGGGGGAAATGCGCCCGATTTTCGTTAAGTCCTTGAATAATGCAAAACCTAAACGAGACATATTAGTTAAAGAATAAGTTCTATAGCGACGGCCTACGGATTTATGAACTAGAAAATATAGTTACTAACGATAACGTTACTCTTATATTAAATAGGCTAAAAGAGCGACGAGGCGAATGGATTTACGGATAGTCGCTAACAGGTAAGTAAAGCCTTTCCCTTTTTTCTTTTGGCATGTCCTAGACGTAAGTAAGATATGATATGAGCTTCGGGGAAATTCTATTCATAAGTTTCGAGCATGATTTATGATTCTTATTCACTTCTTGATGTTAGAATTCTTAGAGTGGTCGAGCCATCGCCCTCAAGTCTTCTATATGATTGGATATTGAAGGATATATAAAGGTTCCTATTCCTAAAGGATTCTGTAATAAGTAATGTCCTTAACTTTCGTAAGCTGTCTCGTATTGATTTGATACATATCTATGGTTCCCGAGACTTTCCTTACTATGACTATCATTTGATACTTGAGTGTTAGTTAATCTACTTGTCGATTGAGTCTCAGATGGTGATCTAGTTGTATATTGTTACTCACTACTGCTCGCGCATATGGTTGTTACATCTTTCACCGAGTCCCGCCGGGGGTATGTTATCATGCACATGTTACTATATTATCCACCGAGTCCCTCAGGGCGGGTCGCTATATGATGATATGATGATATAATGATATGATGATACGATGATATGATATGACACCGAGTCCCATGATGGGCCGGGTACGGTATACGTGTACACGACTTTATTCACCGAGTCCTATAATGGGCCGGGTACGTTATATGATGATGATATGCATGATTTCATTCATAAGGTACAGGTACAGTGACTTCTTGACTATTATACTTGTCTCCTGGAATCCCTACTTCAGTTATGATCTTTCTTATTGTGTTTCATGCTTTATATACTCAGTACATATCTCGTACTGACCCCCTTTCTTCGGGGGGCTGCGTTTCATGCCCGCAGGTATAGACGCTCGTTTTGGTGATCCGCCAACTTAGGATATCTATTCAGCTATCTTGGAGTGCTCCCTTGTCTAGGAGCCTAGATTTTGGTACATATCCCTTTTGTTGTATATATGTGTTATCCAGGGGTACGGCGGGGCCCTGTCCCGTCATATGATCTTTGTTGTTACTCTTAGAGGTCTGTAGACATATGTGTGGGTTGTATATAGTTACTGTTCAGTTGTGTCTGTATGACTTATGTGGCGTTCCCATTCGTAGTGGCAGCCTTGTCGGCTTGCGTATATATATGTATGTTTTGGAAGTTGTGTGTTATGGTAGCCTTGTCGGCTCGTGCATGACAGGGATGTTCCCTTATATTATGATGGCCTTGCCGGCTTATGTGCGATGTTATTTGTTGAAAGTTGTAACTCCTCGGAGACGACGGGTTGCTATGATATGTCTATATATGCGACAGTTTTGAGACGGCGTCTTGCCTTGTTATATATAAGCTCTTATCATGCTAGTTGTGGACTGATTATAGTTAACAGGTGTATACGAGTGTCCAGCTCGGGCACTAGTCACGGCCTACGGGTTTGGGTCATGACAATCATCAACAACTATGCCCATATCAATGTACATAAGCCGACATGGCTATCAAAATGATATACAAAATATAAGCCGACAAGGCTAAAGACGTCTAACCATATACACATGTCTACGAGCCTCTAAAGAGAGTATGTCACATCATATAGGAGGGACAGGACCCTGCCATGCCCATAAGTATGTACACAAAAGAATAGATACCCAAAAGCTATGGCTCCGAATGAAATGGAGCTCCGCTACGTAGTCCCTGAGTAATAAAGCTATGGATCAAGCCTGTCTCCCTGGCCACCTGCGGGCATGACGTAGCGTCCACAAACAAAAGGACGTCAGTATGAAGAATATACTGAGTATGTAAAGCATAATCAACATCATTATAGAAGCATAAGATACCACATAAGAAATAGCATAAGATGGGGGGTAGTAGAACCATCGTCATAAACACTTACTTGTCTTTCATAGGGACCTTCCATTTCTAATGCGTGTTTGTGTACATACACGTGTACATATCCATACATCCATATCCGTATCCGTATTCGTATCCGTATTTATATACATTTTCATATCCATAATCGTATTTACATTCGTATTCATAGCATACCCGACCATGAAGGTTCGGTGTTTCACATATCCGGCCATGGCAAGGCTCGGTGATTATACATACCTGGCCCTACCAAGGCTTCAAGGTTATCCGTACCCAACTACAGTAGTGTGCACGCAATACATGTCATACCCGGCCACATAAGCTCGGTGTTACACAATAGTCATACATAGACACATATACATAAGAGCTCATGAGCGTCTTCGTCATCATTACTATCGTCGTCTCATTACATCTATCCTTAGAGGATTGCCCATCATATAAGGAATTTAGTAGCATCGTAAGTATAACGAGAATCATGAGCGTTAGTAGCTTTAAAGGTAGAATCATTTGGAGGTCAATATAGACTCATGAAAGAATAGATATATAGCCAAGGAACCATGACTTGTTGAAAGAAGGGTTAGCCTTACATACCTTTTTGTTTACCTATTCTATCGCTTGAACGTTCTCCTTCAATGCTCACGTTTCTACCTTCATTAGAGTTTATACTAACATTAGATAATCGATAGCTTAGCATACCTGACTAAAGATAGAGAAAATTGGCGACATCTCCTTTGCTTATACAACTTCCTCCATATCATATATCAACTCCCAAATATCTATAATAATATTCACAACATCATAAGCAATAGTCTTTATTCACCTGCATTATCCATATTTCCCAATTCACTTCAAATCATCCATATCCATGGTCATAGCACACTATTACATTCAATCATCTACAATGTCTATCCCATGTTCTTAATGTCATTTATAACATAATTATAATCACAACATATCAAGAATCATGACTCATTCCAAGCTACTACTCAAAAATTATACTATTCTCACATTCATGACCCATTTTCTATCTCCTTCTACAATCTGAGTCTTTCGACCCCTCAATAATTTAAACAACATGGAAAGACCATAAAACTTACCTTAGATGGTGTAGTAATGGACTTTGGGTGGAAACACTTCACTTGAGGAAAAACCCTAGCTTCAATCCATAAAGTTTTCTTGACTCTAGCAACCCCTAAGAGCTTCCTTCTGCTTGATTCCCTAAGATTAATGATATAAGCCTTGGATCTCCTTTGGATTCTTGTATGAGAAATGTATGGAATGTTCTAGAGACTTGGAGAGAAGTGGAGAAGTGTTAAAATGAAAATAATGAAGTTGGATCAAATTTATAGACTTGAGAATAACTTAGCCCGTCGGGTGTTATACGGACACTTATACGGTCCGTATAACATTGTACGGTCCGTATAAGTGGCCGTGGTTCACCATCAGGGAAATCACCTTCCTATTGGGGGTTATACGGACCCCTTATACGGACCGTATAAAGTTACACGGACCGTATAAGTGGTTGTATAACTCCACTTCCCTGAAATGGTTTCCGTCATTTCGTTGAATCTCCAATCCTTATGGAACCTTCTTAACACTTGTTCAACACCTCATTAATAATCTAAGGGACGCTATAAGTCTTCTCCCAGACATCATTAAGCAATCATTAACTTGTCACTCATAAATCCTTCCCGATACGTAATGCATACCTTGCCTTTCTTGGCAAACTTTCTTCTCTTACCTTGAATGTCTTTGAAATCTCAATTAGGGTCATCAAATGCTATTTCTTACTTATTTAAATACCGTTTACCTCGTGCCCTTCGTTAGTCTATTCACTGTGCATCAACAAAAATTTTTTCGAGGTGTAACATTCTTCCCCCCTTAAGAACATTCGTCCTCGAATGTTAAGTGCTCGGGAATTCTATGAAAATTTTACCAGAGTTTCCCCTACAACAGCCCATAATAACAATGCCTCATAGGTCCACAACATCATAGCAATAAAGTTTGTCCACACACAACCCAAATGCATAAAAAGGAAAACATACTTACCTCATGATCTTGATGTCTCATTTTGGATCTCTTCCGGGGGTTGAAATAAGTGCGGATACTTGGACTTCATATTTTCTTTCGCTTCCCAAGTCATTTCTTCTCGGTTGTTATTTCTCCACAAAACCTTAACTGAGGCCACTTCATTGTTTCTAAGCCTCCGTGCTTGCCTATCTAATATGGCAATGGGTACCTCTTCGTAAGTCAACTTTTCTGTCACTTGAACATCATCTACTGGCACGATCCTAGTAGTATCTCCAACACATTTACGGAGCATCGAGACATGAAAAACTGGGTGAACTGACTCCAAATCAGGAGGTAGATCTTATTTGTAAGCCACTTCGCCTACTTTACGCACAATCTCATAAGGCCCAACGTACCGAGGACTAAGCTTCCCCTTTTTGCCGAATCTCATTACACCCTTCATTGGTGACACTTTTAAGAATACCCAATCTTTTACTTGGAACTCTAAGTCCCTTCGACGATTATCTACATAGGACTTTTGATGACTTTGGGCTGCTAATAACCGATCTTGTATGAGCTTAACTTTCTCTATGGCTTCTTGGACCAAGTACGCCCCTATCAATTGAGTCTCTCTACTTCAAACTACCCCGATTGGGGGATCTACGCTTTCGCCCATATAAAGCCTCATACGGTGCCATTTGGATGCTAGAATGATAACCATTGTTGTAAGTGTCACGACCCAACACCGTAGGCCGTGACTAGTGCCCGATCTGGGCACACAAACACACCTATCAACGCTATCACAAGGTATATCAAACGCATCCAAGTATATAACAGAAGCCTGACAAGGCCGTGTTCCAAATTTATACAATTTCCGGAAAAATTTCGAGAGTTTCCTTTGTTTTACGGACTATCCAAAATAACCCTACGCACATAAAATACCAACGAAGGCCACACGGGGCCACGCGGAACAACATATATACATATGCGGGCCGACGGGCCGCCGCGGCGAATGGAATCGCCCAAACACAACATATACAAACACAACTGTACGGAAGTAGGCACAACCCACAAAACATGTCCACAAACCTCTAAATAGATCATATGACGGGACAGGGCCCCGCCGTACCCATGAACAAATATATACAATGCAACGGACGAATATATATACCAAAAATATAAGCTCCGGAATGAGAGGAGCACTCGATTAGCGAGAAGAGGGTGTCCTAAATAGGTGGATCACCAAACTATGCGTCCGTACTGCGGGCATGAAACGCAACCCCCCCCCCCCCCGAAGAAAAGGGTCGGTACGAAATATGTAATGAGTATGCAAAGCGAGTAAAATGTAATATACAAATGCGAGATCAAATCGAAATAAGGTACGTAAAGTAAATGCATTTCCAAAATATCAAAATGTTACTTCAAAATATAAATCATGCAGGGCACAAGAAATATGGTCGCCCGCCGTCGATGGCGCCATAACACGGATAACACCGAAAAGTTTCAAATCTCCGAATCTCGTCACATATCATACACATCATATCGCCATACACAAGATCACACCAAATATGAGTGGAACCCGTCCCTCGAGCGAGGGACTCGGTGAACCATGAACACAAGATAACACCGGAGTATATCATAATGCGCACGACAACGAAACCTACGGAACCGGTGAACGATATCATAGTAGTGGGCACGAGCGAGTAGTGCGGAAACCATATGCATATAAATAAATAAATAAATAAATTTCTTTCAAACTCAATAGCCAAATATTTTTACGGATATCGAAGGCTCAAAATAAAATTCGGGTCAATTGAATTAGTATAAGAGAGTCACAAACTTTCGAAATACGGAATCTTGAAAATATTTCATAAGTCGTATTTAGAAATTCGAGTACCATTTATATTGAGAAGATTTCAAATAACATTATGGAGCACTTCAAAGGGAGCTTTAGAATCATACGCGCATATCCAAAATATACATATCCAAACTTTGGCCATATCAAATATTTTTTGGACATCATTGTGGATCACATATTCATACTAATAAACTTGCGGATAACATTATGGATCAAATCAAATGGGGACTTAAAGACCATATTTTCATATCGAAATATTCATCAAAGGCTTTAGTCTTCTCGTTTTCTTTCGAACAACATCTAGAACATAATAAATAGAATATTTGAACATCATAAAATATGTACCCACCATATGGAATAGCTTATGGAGGTCAAAGATGTTAGCCATCCTAGTGGCTCCAAGAATAGGATCCTTTTTTTTTTTATAAGCATACATATACATTTTGTTTCTCCCAAAACGGATCATGTCAGAAAGAAGGAACGATAGGCTTTACATACCTCGATCGCTCGCTAATCAATTTCCGAATCAAGTATCGGTCTCTCCAATATCTACAATAATATTATCAATTACCCATAAATTAGCTACTAGTACTTAGAATTTTAAATCCCAACTAGCACTTGTCTACAAATTTCGTAAAGATTTCCCTTATATATTCGCCTATCCGAATTTTCAATTGTTCTCCCGTTGACACGTAAATACCAACAATAACATATGGACACAACCATATCTTCAATTCTTTTATTTCAACAAGAACAACAACATATCAAAACAGCCCCCAACTATAACATAGCGATGCCCGAAATTCTAACGAACACTTACAATACACCAAGCAACCCATATACACTTCTTATACCTTATTCAATGCAATCTTTTCAGCAAATTTAATGAAATACTACAGCAGCTACACCACATCTACATCATCTATCCATATGCAAGTAAATCACATTATTATCATTATAATCCCTACAACAACCCACAACAAATTTAACTCCAACTCTAACCATTAAATTCCTTCATAATGCTACTAAAATCAATTCATCATTCTTACTCGAAACACCCCCCTTACACGGCTCAATTTATAATTCAACATCAACATACATAACCCTTTTGTATTTAACACACATCTACCAAGCTATACAAGTCTAAACTACCTCCAAAACATGTAGAAAAGAATTAAATCTTACCTTAGAGACAAGCTACGGTAATTTTCACCATGTAATGTCTTCAAGAAAGCCATGACCTCCATATTTTTCCTCCTCTTGATCTTCAAATCTCTCCAATTAATTGTGTAGAATGGGGCAAAAATGGGCTGACCGTGAACGGTGGCGCCGTGAACGGTGCCGTGAGCAGTGGCGCCGCCCCGTGAACAAAGGGCGAACTTCTCTCTTTAAGTTGAGAGCTTCTCTCACTAAGATCTAACTTGCAAGATTAATTTGTGGTATAAGTGATGACTTAGTCATCCACTTATGCTTATATATCATCTTTACAAAGTGGACATGTGTCAACTTTTTATTCAACCACCAATCAAATTCGGCCATGTGTTGTGGGCCCACTTGATCCCACTAATGACTTAATAATCTAATCATGGTAAATTAATCTCAAATTTCCATTAATATTTCCATACCAAATAAAATTGCAAGAAAGTCGTGCACTTACTAAAATCAGGGATTAAAATCCTTGTCTCATATCCAACAATAATCTTGTCATTGGATTTATGTTGATTTACTTACGAATAATCCGTGGTATAAAAATACGGGGTCTAACAGTAAGCAAATTCGATAAGTGGTAAGTGATCATCCCAATTACCTCCAAAATCCAACATGCATGCCCGTAGCATATCCTCGAGAGTTTGAATGGTACGTTCAGCTTGTCCATCAGTCTGTGGGTGAAATGCTGTGCTAAGGCTCACATGAGTCCCCAAACCCTCTTAGAAAGATTTTCAAAAATTAGTTGTAAACTGAGTTCCTCTATCAGAGATAATAGATATTGGAACACCGTGAAGTCGCACTATGTCTTTAACATAAAGCTTTGCATAATCTTCTGCCACGTATGTAGTTCGACAGTAAGAAATGAGCCGACTTCGCGAGTCTATCACACAATCACCCATATAGAATCATACTTACGTCGAGAACGGGGTAAGCCAGTAATGAAGTCCATGTTAATTACTTCCCATTTCCACGTTGGAATTTCTATAGCTTGCAATAATCCACCCGGCTTTTGGTGCTCGATTTTTACTTGTTGACAGTTGGGACATTGAGGTACAAATTCTGCTATATCCTTGTTACACCCCGAAAAATTTCGCGCTACAAGATCGTAGACGGCGTGGTAGGAGCTCGGAAAAGAGAAAAGTCATAAAAGGATTAGGGATGAAGATTAGGTGATCTAAGTCTAAGAATATATACATATATGACATTTGGAGACCATATGGTGTGAATTGGTTCATACGTTACTTGACGAAAAGCCCTCGTTATTGTAAACTAAGTGGGGCCCACACGCCGGGACTTTTATAAAGGACATATGAAAAATTATATGAGTAGTACATGGGAAGTTGATAAAGTCTTAAGAAGGACCCTTAAGCCAAATATAGGCATAAGCCCTCCAAAAGGACGATTTAAGGAAACATTTTCGGATGATCTGACTTGGAGGGGCCAAAACGACATTATAAGTTTGAAATTTGGGAAAACACCAAGAATTAAAGTTTTAGATAATTGAA